>NW_025048821.1:300000-538108 GCF_016746365.2 Drosophila yakuba | reverse complement strand
GCTCACGTATTTATTTTGAACGACACGGGTTTCAATTGCGAGACTCCTATGCCAAAACACTCACAAACAGCACAAAACAGATGAAAACAAATACTCAAGCTACACTATCCTCAATATCACAAA
This sequence comes from Drosophila yakuba, assembly GCF_016746365.2. Taxonomy (NCBI): domain Eukaryota; kingdom Metazoa; phylum Arthropoda; class Insecta; order Diptera; family Drosophilidae; genus Drosophila; species Drosophila yakuba. The sequence goes on along the minus strand of NW_025048821.1, from coordinate 537,985 downwards.
CGATCTAGAAGCAATACCCATAAACATACAATCTAAAATAAAATTAAACATATTTTCCACTTACATCTCCCCGACCAAAAACATTTCTGACCAGACACTCCAAAACACATTTAACATTTAGCAAACACCATCTCTAATTACGGGAGATTTCAATGGATGGCACCCGTCTTGGAGCTCCCCAAAAACAAATACACGAGGGAAAACCACCCAAAGATTCATCGACAATACACACCTTATTCTACTAAACGACAAATCTCCCACACACTTTTCAACACACAATACTTACTCACATATCGACCTAACACTCTGCTCCCCAATCCAAGCGCCTCACGCAAATTGGAAAATACTAAACGATCTTCATGGCAGCGACCATTTTCCTAAAATCACGACCCTATTCCTACGACTAATACACAAAAATTCAACAGACCCTTTTTTAAACTGAAAGAAGCCAACTGGGACCAGTACAGCGCACATACACAACAAATAAACGAGAAATACCCTACCTCCCAAAACAAACAAAGAAGACGCCCAAATTAATAGAATCATTTTATATAGCGCAAACCTCTTAATCCCACAAACCTCACCAAACGCTCATCCATACAAGGTCCCATGGTGGAACAAGCACCTCGACCAACTACGAAAGCAAAAACAACTTGCTTGGAATAAATTAAACCGTACAATTACCCTAGACGCAAAAACGCAAAATTTAAGTACGAATTAAAAAAAAGAAAAAAAGAAGCTTCCAGCTCTTTCACCTCAACCATCCACCCCACTACCTCCTCATCCAAAATATGGACCAATATAAGACGTTTCTGCGGACTTAACCCAATAAAACAAATTCATGCCATATCCAGCCTAGAAAGCAACGAAACGACACTAGCTAGCAACGAAATTGCTAACATATTCGCACAACAGAGGAGTTCCGAAACAATAAATACAGAAACAACCTATACAACTATACCCCCTCTCCAATAGCCCAAACCATTGAAAAAAACATAACATATCTCGAACTCATCTCAGCGCTACAAACATTAAAAGGATCAGCTCCAGGACTCAATAGAATCTCATATCAAATGATAAAAAATAGCTCTCCCACAACAAAACACAGAATAACAAAACTGTTTAATGAAATATTTAATAGCCACATACCACAAGCCTACAAAACAAGCCTAATCATCCCAATCCTCAAACCTAACACCGACAAAACTAAAACTACGTTACCGACTCATTTCTCTCAACTGTTGTATAGCAAAAACACTAGATAAAATTATAAATAACATAAAAAACTTTATGATTAAAGGGAAAAGATTTGTTCGTGTCGGTCCGCATACATCAAGCCCGCTACCCCTATACAATAGAATCCCCCAAGGTTCACCCATATCCGTAATACTCTTTCTCATAGCTTTTAATAAATTATCTAATATCATATCCCTATACAAAGTAATAAAATTCTTCCTTATAATAAATTTCAATAAAAATACAAACACAAACATCAGCCTAGACAACCTATTAAATGATATAGGGACTTGGGGCTCCTACTGAGGTGCATCGCTATCCCTATCAAAATGCCAACACCTCCACATATGTAAAAAACATCACTGTACTTGCAAGATAAGCTGCAACCACATCCAAATTCCTACCGTTACTTCCCTAAAATTCTAGGTATTACCATAGACAACAAATATAAATGGAATACACACATAAATTCACTCTTACCCAAACTCTACAACAAGCTAAATATAATAAAATGTCTATCCAGTCTTAAATTTAATTTCAACACGTATACACTACTTAATGTAGCAAAGGCAACGGTCATCGCCAAATTAGAATATGGCCTGTTCCTATACGGCCACGCTCCCAAAAGCATTCTAAACAAAATAAAAACACCATTTCGCAATCCGCCTAGCCCTCGGAGCCTATCGCTCTACCCAATAAAAATTTTACTCAACGAATCAAATATTTCCTCTTTAGAAATGAAACGAGACCAAGCTATCCCAAAACATAATCTTTTCGAAAAACATCCCAATTCACAAATTTCTTAAGCACAAAAAATCTAAAAAGAAAACACCATCAATAATAGACCAAACAATCAAACTCAGCCTAGAACTTAACCTACCCTACAAACCAATAAAACTCCATAAATACAAGCCATCATGGGTCCTCCCAACCTATTAGACACATCACTCAGAGGCCACAAGAAACAAGAAACATCTCCAGAATCATACAGAAAATTATTCGAACACACAAAAAACAAGCTAAAGCCACATAGTTTCATATTCGCCGACGGTTCAAAAATTAATTGCATTATAACATTCGCTATGACAACTGCCTCCATACTCATCCGTCCTCATCTCCGAAACAATTGCCATACTAGAAGCAATAGAACTAATTAAAACCCGAAGAGGTAAATTTATTATCTGCTCCGACTCCCTATCAGCAATAGACTCAATCCAAATAACAACAGCTTTTACCCAAACCGAATCAGATCCTTATTAACACAACATGCCCCTAAAATTAAAATAATGTGGATTCTTGGCCATTCAGGAATACAAGGAAATGAACTTGCCGATCAAGCTGCAAAATCGGCAAGCAATATGCCACTAATTGTCACCCCAAACATAAACAACACAGATATAAAAAGACATCTTAAAGCTGAACTTGCGAGAAAACAAAAAGAAAACATTATAAACTGCCATCAATGGTACAAATCACTTAACATGAATAACACACACACCTGCGATTACCTTAAACAATCTCACCAAAACTGAACCAGACTCGACCAAATAAAAATAATACGACTTTGACTAGGACACACAAACATAACCCACCAACACTACCTAAATCCAACAATAGTTAGCCCTTTTTGCCAAGGAGATCTTTCAATAAGCCACATAATGAACTCATGTCCATCCCTTATACAAACCAAGCAAGCCATTTTTAGCAACGCTAACCCCCTAGACCTTCTTAGCAAGCCCAACCCAGAAAACATACAAAAAATCATACGCTTCCAAAAAAAACAGAATTATACCACCAAATTTAAAAATAAACAAATGTACAACAACAAACACAGTAATCATTTAACCAATTAGCCATTAATAAGATTAAAAATAATAAATAAATAACAATTGTAAACCAACATAGCCATAGGCCCTGCAGCCATTGCTATATTACTTAAGTTAGTTTAGTTTTGTAAACTGCTCTAACCATTATAATAATAATAATAGTTTTATAATTGAGTATCCATGAACTGTAGATACTCTGTTGTAAATCGGTAATTCTTATCTATTTTTATAAATTCATTTTTTTGATATAGCAAGAGGAGGCTCCTGTGTCGATTTATATTTTTCGTTGTTTTTTGTATTTCTTTCTTTTCTTGTTATATGTAGAATTCCTCTGTAGGACGTTGATTTAAAAAAATGATCCTCATCCATACCTTTCTCATACCTTTCTGGGCTGGTTGACTTACTGTCCCAGTTGCTTCCCTTTTTAATGGGATTTATGGTTCAATTTTGTGTGCTTGATTTTGATTTTGATTTTAATTATTTCTTTGTGCAAAATTATAATAATTCTGTCTGTTATTATTATACCCTCTGTTATAATTATTACTCGGACCATAATAATTATTATTCGGACGATTTTGATACTTTATGAAACGTTGTACTTCCATTGGTTCTTGTGGGGGTTGTATCTTAGAATTGTTATTTGAATTCCAATTATTATGTTGCCTAAAGTTCCCCTTTTGCTGCCAATTATTATTCATTCTGTTACTATTATTATTATTATTCTGTCTTGAATTTAAATCCATAATACCTATTTGCAAATTGGGCTCGAAAGTTGTTAGACTCTAATTCCGGACACTTTGCCAAGGCATTTGGCAAGTCTGGTGGGTTTAGAGAAAATAGTGTTTTTGAGATTGAACCGTTTAATCTAGAAATAAAAATTCTAAGGGCGTTGCTCCTAATTGTTTTATTCGTTTCTTTTGTTATTTCGCTGTTTTCCTTTTGTCATTTTGGTTTTATTTATCAGTAATGTCATTTTCTTGTTTACTTTGTTGTAGAATTCTGTAATGGTCATGCGTTCCTACCTAAGGAACTCTTCCTTAATTCTGATTCTAGAATATGGATTGGTCTTTTATCGTTATAAATAAAATCCAATCTAGAAATAATTCCTTGGAATTTAAAAGCTGTACTATGGTTAGTTAGAGGATCATGTGCTGCTCCCATGATTTGTTTGAAAAGTTTATCACCAATAAATTTACTAAAATATTCAAATAAAATATTTTTTTAAATAATTTTTTAACAACAATTTTTATTGGCGGCCAACGTGGGGCCGTGTAATTCAAAAGTTCTAAAAATAAATGTTAACGATAATACGTTAAATTAAAACGGAACTCGCGCCGCCAACAACCCATACTTTTGGAGGAAAAATCAAAACATCCTTATTAATCCAACGATATCTGAAAACCGTGTCAGTGATCGTGGAAAAACTTAATTGGAAACTAATTAATGCAATAATCCTATTAAGAAGTTAAAAAAAGGTGGACTGAGTATTTAGTACAAGTTACAAGAACACGATTCTAAAAAGAACTCAACAACAAACAGAACTCAACAACAAACACAAGTAAAAACCAACCAAAAACTAAAACTAGAATATTCAAAAAAAATAATATAAAAAATCAACACCAGGAAGGAAGAGTAGAGAGTAATCTCCCGCCACAGCTGAATAAAACTAATTTTTGAAGGAAGACCATAGAGGTAGTTAATAAATCTTTACCAAAGGTCACAGAAGAAGAGAGGCTGGAGAGAAGCGGCAGAAACCGCCATGAGTCTTTATAAAATTCGTAGCGAACAATATTTTATTACAATTACACAGCACGATTAAAATAGTGCTTAGCCGTCGTCACAGCCGCTTCCAAAAGTCCACCAAAATAAGGCGAACGTGAAGGGATAAAATCGATAGATAGATAGATAAAAATCAAGCACCAACTTCTGGTGATCACTGCTAAGGAACAGCCGCTCTACTTCCAGTATCTTATTTTTAGCGAGCCAAAAAAACTGTGGGCGTGGCAGTTTTGGGCGGTTTGTGGGCTTTATAGTGGGCGTGGCAAAAAGTATTTTGGAAAATTGAAAGACATTTACAAAATGAACAAAACTATGAAAAAATATAAAAAGATTTTTTAAAATTGTGGGCGTGGAAGTTTTGGTCAGCTTGTGAGCGTTGGGGTGGGCGTGGCAACATGAATCGACTATGAAAGGAAGTCAAAATAATAAGACTTTCCTCATTGAGTTTTTGTAAGAAACTGATTTTATTTAGAAATATTTTAGGTTTAAGTAGGTGACATGAGAATCGCATCTTAAAGTAAATGGCCTACGCAGAGGCCTAATTAAATAGTCCCCGTCTTATAGAGGTCTCGCACTAAGGGTCTAATTTGGGGAACGATTTCAAGTGGCTGACTCATGTGGACTCATTCATTAACAGAAGATATGAACGGAGCCCAAAATCGTAGGTTTTAAATATATTCGTGTTCGTCTAAACAGACTATGTCTCTGGAGAGGCCAAAAATAAGTCAAAATTTGCACACGACGCTGAACGCCCGAGTTACCGACCCATCGGTACCACGCCTACACTCTCCACCGAAACCCCCTCGATCGTTCCAAATTCACTAACAATGTTATTGAACCGGGAAACATTGTAGCTAGTAAGCGAATGTCGCAACTGCAGACACATCCGCTTAGAAGCTACATCAGCAAGAATACTATGTCAAGCATTGGACAGTTGGCCGGCTGCAAAATTATAATGTAAACAAACTGGGCTAGCTAAGATATATATAAGACAAAGACATTTTTCAGAACTCAGTCTCAATTCACTCTTTATACAACGTTGCTAACGAACGGACGTGTACTGTCCAGATATATTTTGTATAATTAAAAATATAAATATCACAAACGAAATAAAGTGCTATATAATTGAAGAAAACAATTGGAAATTGAGTAGAGAAGCGATACATAACTGGATATTGAAACTATCTACGTCACCTGGGCCACGATTGCCTAACTCGCATTTCGGCGTGCCGAAACGTTTTCAAATGAGTAAATTGCGCATTGGTTAGTGTTGTTTTCGTTGTATGCGAAATGAGTCGAAAGCGGAATGGATAGAATGAGTTTGAATGAATTTAAATATTTTAACAATTCTGATACTATAAATTACTATTACTAAATTACTATTAAGTAATTTAACAATTCTGATACTATAAACAAAATTATGTTTCTGCATTCAGTGATTAATCCATGTCTTTCTATTTTTCTATGTCTTGTATTAAAATGCAAGACAAAAACGAAAAAAACAAATACGCAATAAATTTGACGTCGCCATTGCGGCGCACAGTTAGCCGTCTCGGTTATTCCGAGTACTCGTCGCGAGTACACATTTGTGCATTGCTTCGCCGTTCGAATATAGTAAATTTTTTAACTCATGGCTTGACTATTTTTCACTCAGTCAGTCAGAAATTTGAGTAAGAGTACCAAATGCTGCTTTGACTGTATTCATGAAGACCTCTGATACACACACGCCTGTACATAATCATAGCTCAAAGTAAATCAGTGAACAATTGCAACGATTTAAAATCATTCGTATGTTTTGTTTACTCTTGCCGGGGAACCACTCCTACAATGACCTTTTGTTAACCATATACTCGTACAAGGGGACACAACTTAGAAAGCAAATTTGCTGCATATGATGGAGGCCTAATTAACAAGCACTGGTGCGGCAGTTGGTTGTTAAACTGCATAATAATGTTGTGTAAGATTTAAATATCTTTACCCTTCCTGCAAGGGAACAATTTCGGTCATAATCGACCATCAAGCATGACATATCGTTATACACTGGGCCTACGTTTTTTGTGTGTTTTCCGTTGATTTGATGTAATTTAGTGAACGTAACTCTATCCGAAAGAAACGACGGTTTTTTAGAAAACAACAATGTGATAGGATTACAAATACAATTTAAGGATGCGGGCATATGTGCAGGAGAATGACTTTTTCAAACAGCTTTGAAAGAAATATCGGAAGACTTTTTGGTCTATATGACCATTTTTGCTTTTTGTATTTACTTGTTTTGTCATTATTACTATAATGAACCTTTTCCACCTTTAGGGAAATTATCAAACTTAGCACTTTCATTAAAAATCTTGCAAATAATTAATATTGCTCATAAAGGTATCATTTTAGGGGTTCGATAACCCTGGCGATTTTTCGGGTTTTAATTTCATTGGTGACCTTGAAAATTTCGCTTGGCCTAAATTCAATTGGATCCAAAGGTGGATAGACGCCAGTTGACAACATCTTACGGCATTTCTTCTTGTTATTGTGGACATCCACTCCGGAATAGGGCATCGTCGATGTCCCTTCTTGAGCTACCAAAATTCCGTGGAGGCTACGCTAACTGACTTTTAACTGATAATAAAAAGCCATCCCAATCGTGTTTGAGGGATACGGCGTTGGAAACCGTTCGCTAACTGAAAATTTCGGAGGGCAACTATGCTGTAGCTTTGGAGTTGTTACAAAACAGATGTCCTAATCGGCGATTAGTGTGTATTTAAGGTGCAAATCACTAAGGGCAGTGCAGAGCGTTTCCGTTGCAATGCTTCGTTAGCTGTCGGATAAATTCAACGCCCATACTCGCGCCTTAAACGGATTTGGTACAACGGTACAAATTGTTGGAAGCATTATAGTCAAAGTACTTGTCTCTTCCATTTTGATCTTCGGTGAGCTGAGAAGTGAATTCTCGACATTTATTATCAATTTAAGAAAACCCTGCCGATCTTGACGTTTTAACGAATGGTGGACAGGGACCCTGGAGTCGCCCGAGTGACTGTGCTAAGGACACCAACACAATTGACGAAGCGGACAGTGAATAAGGTGTATCTGCTTCCCTTAAGGATGCGGTAGAAAGCCTTGCTTCCAACGGGGGGAGTAATTCGGGTCTTGCAGTCGCCAACAGCACCTAAACTCATGTCCAGCTGTTGTCAACATTGGAGAAAACAATGATACCACGGCACCTCAGCTTTATCTATGCGGATCAGCTGCAGATCGCGCTCTCTTGTATTCTCGCCTGCATCTTTGCCGTTGGTTATGCTGTTCGCTCTGTAATATTATCACTTTCGTTTTCGTACCCCATCGCTGCCAAATCATTCGAAGAAAAAAATAAAATCTCTGGAATTCGCTAGCATTCAAATCGTTTTTTTTTTCATTTGCATTAAGGCTTATAAAAATTCTTGTCAACACAAAGTCAACACATGTTCTCATGAGCGCAGATATTTAATTTACTATTACATTTGAATATTTTTTACATTGGTATATTCGTGATGGCTTCATTTCTTTCGGATCCACTTCTTGTGCTGCGATGTGTTATCTTCCGAAATTGCGTACCTACTTTCATTAGGAAGGCCAGGCAGAGCGTTGTTACTGTTGTTGCGGTTCATTTTGTCCTTTTTCCAGTTTAATTGCTTTGGAGGCTTTGGTTACGCTTGATTTGAATATAACCAGGCTAGACTTTGAATAGTTTGTGTTGTTTTGTTTTCTTTAGTGTTTTTTTTCTTCTGGTATTGTTGTTTGGGATAGTAGTTGCTAGCTCAGCAAAATCAAAAACCGACTCTCGCTCTTGTGCAGAGAGTTGATGTAACAGTAATTCTTATGGTTTTGTTGGTGTAGAGGAAGTGGACGGCGATTCCACAGTACTCGTAATTTGAATTTTGTATGATTTCTAATTCTAATTAGATTTTGTATGGTTTCGTTCCTATCAGATCTCCTGCGCAGACCTGGCAGCGCCGTTGATCTGGCATCGCCCCTCGGACCAGATCAACCACTGCGATAGGTTGGCAGCACTACCAGCAATTTTTTTCAACAACAAATAATTGCAAAAATTATTTTGGGGGCTTCAGTACAACTTCAACCTCCGAAGAGATAAGTCGTGCCACTATAGTTTAAAGCCTCGCTTCGCGCAAGCCCTAAACTCTTATCAGCAAAACTTTGCACAAACAAATATAAACCACAAAGATAAACAAAAAACACAACAACAAAAACACCAAAACCTATAACTCGGGCTGAAGCCCTTATCTAACAATCATGACAGACCCACCAGACATTCATAATTTCACCGCAAAATCTTACCAATCCCAATTAGGAAACCCAAAATTTATTGTCATTAAAAGGAAAGATTACAACTCGTTTGAAAGAATATCACCTTTCATCATTAAAAAATCTGTGGACTTTGCCTGTGGAGGAGAAGTTGAGGTATGCAAACGTACAAGAGACGGCAGCCTAATAAAAACTAAAAATGAACTACAAGCCAGAAAACTCCTTAAACTTACAACAATCGCAGATGTGGAAGTAAACAACTGAACATAAAACATTAAACTTCTCCAAGGGAGTTATCTATTGCAACGACCTTAGATATATCGACGAAGACACAATTCTACAAGAGTTAAAACCACAAAAAGTAACTGAAGTTAAAAAAATAATGAAACGACAAAACCCCAACTCTAACTCCGATAGCAACAACACCACCTTAATTGAAACCGGCCTGATCATTATAACATTTGAATCACACAAACTCCCTGAAATATTACGAATCGGCTACGAAACAGTCCGAGTACGAGACTATATTCCACTTCCACTCCGATGCAAAAAATGCCTTCGCTTCGGCCACCCAGCACCAATATGCAAAAGCCTAGAAACCTGCACCAATTGCTCAGAAGTAAAACACACAAACGACGGAGAAACATGCACAAACGAAAAAAACTGCTTAAACTGCAGAAACAACCCAGAAATCAACCATCAACACAGCCCACTTGATCGCAAATGCCCCACTTTTATAAAAAACCAGGAATTAACAGCCATTAAAACCACACAAAAAGTAGACCATAAAACTGCTCAACGTATTTATTTTGAACGACACGGCTTCCAATTGCGAGACTCCTATGCCAAAACACTCACAAACGGCACAACACAGATGAAAACAAACACTCAAGCACCTAATATCGACACAAATACACACACAATCCAATCGCAAAATTCGTACATCACACCCACATCAACAGCACATACCACTTCATCGAAGACAACAACAACTGGACCAGCCAAAACAACTCCTCTGTCAAACCAACCGCTTCAACACCACCACCATCATTGCTACGACAAACCAGAAGACATGGATACTTACCACCCCACTGACCACCCCACATCTACGCCATACTCATCACAACACACAGAGGACCTAAAAATAAAAATTTTCTCAAAAGATAAGTCTAATAACCTATCTACTAACCTCAAAGCATCCAAAATAAAGGCCAAAACTTTAAACAAAAAGAAACACACTAACAACAGCGATAGCGAATCCATATAGAATCTTAAGCCCTACACAGAGCTTAAACTAAACCGTCAACACCACCCTTAAACTAAGTTATAAGCTTTTATCTCCTCCCAAATGTCCCTTACTGTAATCCAATGGAACTTAAAAGGATATGTAAAAACTACAGCCAACTCCTTATTCTCATTAAGAAATACTCCCCACACATAATTTCCCTCCAAGAAACCCACATACAACACATTAATATCATTCCAACTCCAATAAACTATAAGCTATTAACCAATATAGCCACCAATAGATTTGGGGGCGTAGCACTACTAGTTCATAAGTCAATCCAATACACTATCCTCAATATCACAAGCGATCCAGAAGCAATAGCCATAAACATACAATCTAAAATAAAACTAAACATATTTTCCACATACATCCCCTACCAAAAACATTTCTGACCAGACACTCCTAAACACATTTAACATCCAGCAAACACCATCTCTAATTACGGGAGATTTCAATGGATGGCACCCGTCTTGGGGCTCCCCAACAACAAATACACGAGGGAAAATAACTCAAAGATTCATCGACAATACACACCTTATTCTACTAAACGACAAATCTCCCACACACTTTTCAACACACAATACTTACTCACATATCGACCTCACACTCTGCTCTCCAATCCTAGCCCCTCACGCAAACTGGAAAATTCTAAACGATCTTCATGGCAGCGACCATTTTCCTATCATCACGACCTTATTCCCAACGACTAATACACAGAAATTCAACAGACCCTTTTTTAAACTAAAAGAAGCCAACTGGGACCAGTACAGCGCACATACACAACAAATAAACGAGAAATACCCTACCTCCCAAAACGTAAACAAAGAAGCCGCCCAAATCAATAGAATTATTTTATATAGCGCAAACCTCTCAATCCCACAAACCTCACCAAACGCACATCCCTACAGGGTTCCATGGTGGAACAAGCACCTCGACCAACTGCGAAAGCAAAAGCAACTTGCTTGGAAAAAATTAAACCGTACAATCACCCTAGAAAACATTATTGACTATAGACGTAAAAACGCAAAATTTAGGCACGAATTAAAAAAAAGAAAAAAAGAAGCTTCCAGTTCTTTTACCTCAACCATCAATCCCACTACCCCCTCATCCAAAATATGGACCAATATAAGACGTTTCTGCGGACTTAACCCAATAAAACAAATTCATGCCATATCCAGCCCAGAAAACAACGAAACGACACTAGCTAGCAACGAAATTGCTAACATATTCGCACAACACTTTTCTGAACTCTCCGGCGACTGGAACTTTTCAGAGGAGTTCCGAAACAATAAATACAGAAACAACCTACAGAACTATACCCCCTCTCCAATAGCCCAAACCATTGAAAAAAACATAACATATCTCGAACTCATCTCAGCGCTACAAACATTAAAAGGATCAGCTCCAGGATAGAATTTCATATCAAATGATAAAAAATAGCTCCCCCACAACAAAACACAGAATAACAAAACTATTTAATGAAATATTTAATAGCCACATACCTCAAGCCTACAAAACAAGCCTAATCATCCCAATCCTCAAGCCTAACACCGACAAAACTAAAACTACGTCTTACCGACCCATTTCTCTCAACTGCTGTATAGCAAAAACACTAGATAAAATAATAGCTAAAAGACTCTGGTGGTTGGTGACAAATAGCAACCTACTTAACGAAAACCAATTTGGATTTAAAAAAGGCAAATCGACTTCGGACTGTCTACTCTATGTAGACTATCTCATAACGAAGTCAAAAATGCACACCTCCCTCGTCACTCTTGATTTTTCAAGAGCCTTCGATCGAGTAGGTGTGCACTCCATAATCCACCAGCTGCAGGAATGGAAAACAGGCCCAAAAATTATAAACTACATAAAAAACTTTATGATTAACAGAAAAATAATTGTCCGTGTCGGTCCGCATACATCAAGCCCACTACCCCTATCCAATGGAATCCCCCAAGGTTCACCCATATCCGTAATACTCTTTCTCATAGCTTTTAATAAATTATCTAATATCATATCCCTATACAAAGAAATAAAATTTAACGCATACGCCGACGACTTCTTCCTTATAATAAATTTAAAAAAAAACACAAACATCAGCCTAGACAACCTCTTAAATGATATAGGGAATTGGGGCTCCTACTCAGGGGCATCGCTATCCCTATCAAAATGCCAACACCTCCACATATGTAAAAAACATCACTGTACTTGCAAGGTAAGCTGCAACAACATCCAAATTCCTACAAATTCCCTAAAAATTCTAGGTATAACTATAAACAACAAATATAAATGGAACACACACATATATTCACTCTTACCCAAACTCTACAATAAGCTAAACATAATAAAATGTCTATCCAGTCTCAAATTCAATTGCAACACGTATACACTACTTAATGTAGCAAAAGCAACGGTCATCGCCAAATTAGAATATGGCCTGTTTCTATACGGCCACGCTCCCAAAAGCATTCTAAACAAATTAAAACCACCATTTAACTCCGCAATCCGCCTAGCCCTCGGAGCGTATCGCTCTACCCCAATAAATAATTTACTATACGAATCAAATGTTCCCTCTTTAGAAATGAAACGAGACCTTCAAATAGCCAAGCTATCCCAAAACTAATCTTTTCGAAAAACACGCCAATTCACAAATTTGTTAAGCACAAAAAATCTAAAAAGAAAACACTATCAATAATAGACCACACAATCAAACTCAGCCTAGAACTTAACCTACCCTACAAACCAATAAAACTCCATAAATACAAGCCATCATGGGACCTCCCCAACCTAATAGACACGTCACTCAGAGGCCACAAGAAACAAGAAACATCCCCAGAATCATACAGAAAATTATTCGAACACACAAAAAATAAACTAAAGCCACATAGTTTCATATTCACCGACGGTTCAAAAATTAACTGCATTATATCATTCGCCATAACAACTGACACAAACATCTTGAAACAGGGCATACTGCCTCCATACTCATCCGTCCTCACCTCCGAAACAATTGCCATACTAGAAGCAATAGAACTAATTAAAACCCGAAGAGGTAAATTTGTTATCTGTTCCGACTCCCTATCAGCAATAGACTCAATCAAAAACCCGAATAACAACAGCTTTTACCCAAACCGAATCAGATCCCTAATAACACAACATGCCCCTAAAATTAAAATAATGTGGATTCCTGGCCATTCAGGAATAATAGGAAATGAACTTGCCGATCAAGCTGCAAAATCAGCAAGCAATATGAAACTAATTGTCACAGATATAAAAAGACATCTTAAAACTGAACTTGCGACAAAACCAAAAGAAAACATAAACTGCAATCAATGGTACCAATCACTTAACATGAATAACACACACGCCTGCGATTACCTTAAACAATCTCACCAAAATTGGACCAGACTCCACCAAATAAAAATAATACGACTTCGACTAGGACACTCAAACATAACCCACCAACACTACCTAAATCCAAATCCAATAAAAGTTTCCCATTTTTGCCAAGGAGATCTCTTAATTAACCACATAATGAACTCATGTCCATCCCTTATACAAGCCAAGCAAGCCATATTTAGCAACGCTAACCCCCAGACCTTCATAGCAAGCTCACCAGAAAACATACAAAAAATCATACGTTTCCTAAAAAAAACAGAACTATACCACCAAATTTAAAAAAAAAAAAAACAAATGTACAACAACAAACACAGTAATCATTTAACCAACTAGCCATTAATTAGATTTAAAAAATAAATTAATAAATAAAAATTGTAAACCAACATAGCCATAGGCCCTGCAGCCAGTGCTATATTACTTAAGTTAGTTTAGTTTTGTAAACTGCTCTATCTATTATAATAATAATAATAATTTTGGGGGCTTAACAAAAAATACACAACAAAACAAGAGAGAACGCTATAGTCGAGTTCGCCGACTATCTGATACCCGTTATTCAGCTAGTGGAAGTGCGAAGGAGAAATTTTAACAGTGACAGGTTTTAGTACTCTACAGAGATACGAATTGATACAACTGTGCTGCCAAGGAACATACATGTGAAAACATGAATTGTAAAAACAAGAGCATGAGTAAAAACAAGCAAACGATGCACTATAGACAATCAAACCGATGAATTTCTTAATGACGGCGTCATCGAAACATCAGAGTCAGAATACAACAGTCCAGTTGTTTTAGTCCAAAAACGTGACGGATCTCATCTCTTGTGTATCGACTAAAGGCGAATTTACAAAGTTATAATCAGACATCACTTTCCCTTACCTTAAACCGATAATCAATTCGACAGACTACAAAACGCAATGGTTTTCAGTTTCATCGACTTAATAAACGGACTCTTCCACGCAGAAGTTGAGGGCAGTTTTAGTTTCTGCAAGTATCTTTCGGTCTATCAAATTCGTCAAGCATATTCCAACGTCACGTAAAGGCTATGTTCATTTAACGTTCATTTAACCAGCCAAAGAGTGGCTATACAAAAGACATTAGAATAACAAGATTTGTAACGCCAAACGATTTTTTCGGGCTCTAGGCTCTCTCGAAATTTTTGTTTAAAAGCCACAGCCAGCAGCTCTCTTGTACGCATACAGCGACAGCTGACCACTGTATTCGTGCACACGTAGGCACATGCATTGTAGAAATGACAAAATATGCCCTTCATTATAGAAGTTCTTACACTTCAAATCTATATTATTATACCCGTTACTCGTAGAGTAGAAGGCTATACTAGATTCGCTGAAAAGTATGTAACAGGCAGAAGGGAGCGTTTCCGACCATATAAAGTATATATATTCTTGATCAGGATAAATAGCCAAGTCGATATGGCCATGTCCGTCTGTCCGTCCGTATGAACGTCGAGATCTCAGGAACTACAAAATCTAGAAAGCTGAGATTAAGCATACTAACTCCAGGGACATAGAAGCAGCGCAAGTTTGTCGATTCATGTTGCCACGCCCACTCTAACGCCCACAAACCGTCCAAAACTGATACGCCCACACTTTTGAAAAATGTTTTGATAATTTTTCATTTTTGTATTAGTCTTGTAAATTTCTATCGATTTGCAAAAAAACTTTTTACTCTAACGCCCACAAACCGCCCAAAGCTGCCACGCCCACACTTTTGAAAAATGTTTTGATATTTTTTCATTTTTGTATTAGTCTAGTAATTTTCTATCGATTTACCAAAAAACTTTTTGCCACGTCCACTCTAACGCCCACAAACCGCCAAAAATTGTCAGTGTTGAAGAATCTCCTTCGCACTTCCACTAGCTGAGTAACGGGTATCAGATAGTCGGGAACTCGACTATAGCGTTCTCTCTTGCTTTAAATAAATTGTCACCATTTAAAAAATGCAAATAAGATTCAGTTAAATTATTTTATAAGCCCCATGAAATGCGCACTTCAAGTAAACAATACTGTTTGGCATAAACTAAAGGAAATGCAGGAATACCTAAAGAGCGTAAAATATCACGGATATAATATATATTGTCTTGATGGCTTGATCCAAACTACTGAAGCTATATTTGGATTCGTCAAAGATATATTTAAGGACCACACAGACCACTTTTTCTTTTTAACAAGTGGAGTTAACCAGGATCCCCAAAATATATTTGCTTGCGTTCGAGCAAAAGGTGGTAACTACAGAAATCCTTCAGTTAATGAATTTAATATAATATTTGCCAAGCTTATATCCTTACACATTTTAAAATTTTCCCAAAACTCTAATTGCGAATCAGATGATGATGTGAGTTGATGTGACTTGCCAATAGAGCTCGATTCGATTATATATCAGCCTTGCATTGAAAAAAAGAAATACAGCAGCAAGAATACTCCGTATAATTTTCTGAAATTTTAGAAGGCAATGAGAGGTACTTTGACCAAAACATTAATAAAATTTGTTTCTTAGATCAAAATTGATTTCCGCCCGAAAATCGTCTTCTACCACACGCACGCACACATACACACTATCTTCTTTATTGTTTTCACACACAAGTAAGACAACTCTATTCCCTTCAGTACCAGTCCCTAAGGATTCCCTAACGAATCCCTAGGGAGTTCCCAGGACTCCTAGAGGAATCCTCGGGGAAGTCTCCATACAAATCTGGGAGGAATTTCCATACAACAGGCGTCCGTGGCGAGGAATTCGAAATTCCCGAGGAAATCCTCTGGAATTCCTCAGGTATTCCTCGGGAATATCTAAAAATAAGCAAGGAATTTCTTGGGAATTCCTCAGTTATTCCTCGAGAATATCGAATAATAATCAAGGGGTTTTCCCCAGGAATTCCTAGACGAATTCCTCCGGAATTCTTGGACGAATTCCTCAGGTATTCCTGGACGAATTCCCGAGGAATTCCTCTGGAATTTCTGGACGAATTCTCGAGGATTATCCCGAGGTATTCCTGAGGAATTCCCAATGTAAATTCCGATAAATCTCCCAAAAAATTAAAAAATGTATTTAAATGGTAAATTAAACTTTTATTTTTTTATTATTCTACTAATTTTTTTCTTTTTTGTTAGCACTATTTTTTACACATGCCAGTGCGTGGGCCAAGGCCTTCTAATGTGCTTATGCTTTCTGTAACGAAAAGTAATTTAATAATAATATTATTAGATTATAGCAAAATAACAAATATACATACCAATCAGAACGGAAAAGAATTTGGGAAATGCTTTTAAAGACTTTTTCCCGTTTAGGCCGTCTATGTTGTAGGCGCACAAGAGCGTTTCTGACAAAACGCCATTTATTGTCTTGGACAAATGGTTGCTCTTTAAAATTTTTGTTATTGCTTCCATCTGAAAGAAAAAAATAAAAACACAGAATGAATTTTACGATCACTTAGACCATATATACTTTACTTACGTAGCGTTCTTGAGACCCTGAGCTTATGTTCTGATCTAAAGCCACCAGGTCTTCCTCCGATGTGTCTGGGAACGCCACTTCCACAGCCACATTCTTCGCCTTCCCCTTCACGAAAATCTCCAACAAGGCCATCATCCTCGCAACCTGGTTTGTGGTCTCCGCCAGCTGCTTCGTGTTGGCCTCCATTACCGTCTCCAATGACCGAACTTTTTGGCTGATCTCGGCCGTCTTCGCCAGCTTCTTCGTGTTGGCCTCCAACACCGTCTCCAAAAAACGAATTTTTTGGCAGATCTCGGTCAATTGGTCCTTAATTGTCGGGGGTGGCCGGGTTTCTATCACAAGATCATCCTCTATTAAATAAAATAGTACTGATATAAAAATGACTGCAATAAGATTTTATATGGTTCACTTACCCTCAAGGGAGAAAACAAATTGGGTGAGCTTTTGGCTAGTTGTCGGCTCTTCAGACATCTTAAAAGAACTATAAATATGATATTGTATTTTATCTGTTTTTCTTATTATACTTTAATTAAATACGTTTTTTTTTTCGGTCATCGAACCGAGGCAGGTGAATCTTCTAAACAAACTTAAACGCCGTCGTTTAAGGTATGCCCAATTCATATTGAAAAATACGCCTAAGGACTATCGGGATGTGTTCTAGTACATAACAATAACTATCTGGCCTTTTATTTCAAAGCGTACATACCTTCAACTTCAAAACACTACCTTCTAAATTTACGGGATCATTGTCCACTCAAATCCACTATCCTCAACAATCTTCCTATAAATTTCTTGTAATATTTGTGTCGGCTTTCGGACAAATCTCTTAAGAGTTTGTAAATAGTTCTCGAAATCGTAAGAAGAGCCTGAAACCGGATCTCCGATTTGCTTAATCGTCTCTTTTACATGAAGTAAACCGTGAACATTGTATGAAAAACTACTTTCTTCATAAATAATTGGAAAATTGTTCACAAATAAATCCAACATTTGCTGGGCAATATTTATGTTTTACTTTCTTTGCAAGTGAAGGAAAGCAGCCTATAAGCACAGTGCAGCAAAAGGAATAGTCTTCATTAATTGTATCTTTAAGAGCTACAATACCCCACAAACCAATCGTGTTTGAGGGATACGGCGTTGGAAACCGTTCGCTAACTGAAAATTTCGGAGGGCAACTATGCTGTAGCTTTGGAGTTGTTACAAAACAGATGTCCTAATCGGCGATTAGTGTGTATTTAAGGTGCAAATCACTAAGGGCAGTGCAGAGCGTTTCCGTTGCAATGCTTCGTTAGCTGTCGGATAAATTCAACGCCCATACTCGCGCCTTAAACGGATTTGGTACAACGGTACAAATTGTTGGAAGCATTATAGTCAAAGTACTTGTCTCTTCCATTTTGATCTTCGGTGAGCTGAGAAGTGAATTCTCGACATTTATTATCAATTTAAGAAAACCCTGCCGATCTTGACGTTTTAACGAATGGTGGACAGGGACCCTGGAGTCGCCCGAGTGACTGTGCTAAGGACACCAACACAATTGACGAAGCGGACAGTGAATAAGGTGTATCTGCTTCCCCTTAAGGATGCGGTAGAAAGCCTTGCTTCCAACGGGGGGAGTAATTCGGGTCTTGCAGTCGCCAACAGCACCTAAACTCATGTCCAGCTGTTGTCAACATTGAGAGAAAACAATGATACCACGGCACCTCAGCTTTATCTATGCGGATCAGCTGCAGATCGCGCTCTCTTGTATTCTCGCCTGCATCTTTGCCGTTGGTTATGCTGTTCGCTCTGTAATATTATCACTTTCGTTTTCGTACCCCATCGCTGCCAAATCATTCGAAGAAAAAAATAAAATCTCTGGAATTCGCTAGCATTCAAATCGTTTTTTTTTTTCATTTGCATTAAGGCTTATAAAAATTCTTGTCAACACAAAGTCAACACATGTTCTCATGAGCGCAGATATTTAATTTACTATTACATTTGAATATTTTTTACATTGGTATATTCGTGATGGCTTCATTTCTTTCGGATCCACTTCTTGTGCTGCGATGTGTTATCTTCCGAAATTGCGTACCTACTTTCATTAGGAAGGCCAGGCAGAGCGTTGTTACTGTTGTTGCGGTTCATTTTGTCCTTTTTCCAGTTTAATTGCTTTGGAGGCTTTGGTTACGCTTGATTTGAATATAACCAGGCTAGACTTTGCATAGTTTGTGTTGTTTTGTTTTCTTTAGTGTTTTTTTTCTTCTGGTATTGTTGTTTGGGATAGTAGTTGCTAGCTCAGCAAAATCAAAAACCGACTCTCGCTCTTGTGCAGAGAGTTGATGTAACAGTAATTCTTATGGTTTTTGTTGGTGTAGAGGAAGTGGACGGCGATTCCACAGTACTCGTAATTTGAATTTTGTATGATTTCTAATTCTAATTAGATTTTGTATGGTTTCGTTTCCTATCAGATCTCCTGCGCAGACCTGGCAGCGCCGTTGATCTGGCATCGCCCCTCGGACCAGATCAACCACTGCGATAGGTTGGCAGCACTACCAGCAATTTTTTTTCAACAAATAATTGCAAAATTATTTTGGGGGCTTCAGTACAACTTCAACCTCCGAAGAGATAAGTCGTGCCACTATAGTTTAAAGCCTCGCTTCGCGCCAAGCCCTAAACTCTTATCAGCAAAACTTTGCACAAACAAATATAAACCACAAAGATAAACAAAAAACACAACAACAAAAACACCAAAACCTATAACTCGGGCTGAAGCCCTTATCTAACAATCATGACAGACCCACCAGACATTCATAATTTCACCGCAAAATCTTACCAATCCCAATTAGGAAACCCAAAATTTATTGTCATTAAAAGGAAAGATTACAACTCGTTTGAAAAAATATCACCTTTCATCATTAAAAAATCTGTGGACTTTGCCTGTGGAGGAGAAGTTGAGGTATGCAAACGTACAAGAGACGGCAGCCTATTAATAAAAACTAAAAATGAACTACAAGCCAGAAAACTCCTTAAACTAACAACAATCGCAGATGTGGAAGTAACAGCAACTGAACATAAAACATTAAACTTCTCCAAGGGAGTTATCTATTGCAACGACCTTAGATATATCGACGAAGACACAATTCTACAAGAGTTAAAACCACAAAAAGTAACTGAAGTTAAAAAAATAATGAAACGACAAAACCCCAACTCTAACTCCGATAGCAACAACACCACCTTAATTGAAACCGGCCTGATCATTATAACATTTGAATCACACAAACTCCCTGAAATATTACGAATCGGCTACGAAACAGTCCGAGTACGAGACTATATTCTACTTCCACTCCGATGCAAAAAATGCCTTCGCTTCGGCCACCCAGCACCAGCAAAAGCCTAGAAACCTGCACCAATTGCTCAGAAGTAAAACACACAAACGACGGAGAAACATGCACAAACGAAAAAAACTGCTTAAACTGCAGAAACAACCCAGAAATCAACCATCAACACAGCCCACTTGATCGCAAATGCCCCACTTTTATAAAAAACCAGGAATTAACAGCCATTAAAACCACACAAAAAGTAGACCATAAAACTGCTCAACGTATTTATTTTGAACGACACGGCTTCCAATTGCGAGACTCCTATGCCAAAACACTCACAAACGGCACAACACAGATGAAAACAAACACTCAAGCACCTAATATCGACACAAATACACACACAATCCAATCGCAAAATTCGTACATCACACCCACATCAACAGCACATACCACTTCATCGAAGACAACAACAACTGGACCAGCCAAAACAACTCCTCCGTCAAACCAACCGCTTCAACACCACCACCATCACTGCTACGACAAACCAGAAGACATGGATACTTACCACCCCACATCTACGCCATACTCATCACAACACACAGAGGACCTAAAAATAAAAATTTTCTCAAAAGATAAGTCTAATAACCTATCTACTAACCTCAAAGCATCCAAAATAAAGGCCAAAACTTTAAACAAAAAGAAACACACTAACAACAGCGATAGCGAATCCATATAGAATCTTAAGCCCTACACAGAGCTTAAACTAAAACCGTCAACACCACCCTTAAACTAAGTTATAAGCTTTTATCTCCTCCCAAATGTCCCTTACTGTAATCCAATGGAACTTAAAAGGATATGTAAACAACTACAGCCAACTCCTTATTCTCATTAAGAAATACTCCCCACACATAATTTCCCTCCAAGAAACCCACATACAACACATTAATATCATTCCAACTCCAATAAACTATAAGCTATTAACCAATATAGCCACCAATAGATTTGGGGGCGTAGCACTACTAGTTCATAAGTCAATCCAATACACTATCCTCAATATCACAAGCGATCCAGAAGCAATAGCCATAAACATACAATCTAAAATAAAACTAAACATATTTTCCACATACATCTCCCTACCAAAAACATTTCTGACCAGACACTCCTAAACACATTTAACATCCAGCAAACACCATCTCTAATTACGGGAGATTTCAATGGATGGCACCCGTCTTGGGGCTCCCCAACAACAAATACACGAGGGAAAATAACTCAAAGATTCATCGACAATACACACCTTATTCTACTAAAAGACAAATCTCCCACACACTTTTCAACACACAATACTTACTCACATATCGACCTCACACTCTGCTCTCCAATCCTAGCCCCTCACGCAAACTGGAAAATTCTAAACGATCTTCATGGCAGCGACCATTTTCCTATCATCACGACCCTATTCCCAACGACTAATACACAAAAATTCAACAGACCCTTTTTAAACTAAAAGAAGCCAACTGGGACCAGTACAGCGCACATACACAACAAATAAACGTGAAATACCCTACCTCCCAAAACGTAAACAAAGAAGCCGCCCAAATCAATAGAATTATTTTATATAGCGCAAACCTCTCAATCCCACAAACCTCACCAAACGCACATCCCTACAGGGTTCCATGGTGGAACAAGCACCTCGACCAACTGCGAAAGCAAAAGCAACTTGCTTGGAAAAATTAAACCGTACAATCACCCTAGAAAACATTATTGACTATAGACGTAAAAACGCAAAATTTAGGCACGAATTAAATAAAAGAAAAAAAGAAGCTTCCAGCTCTTTTACCTCAACCATCAATCCCACTACCCCCTCATCCAAAATATGGACCAATATAAGACGTTTCTGCGGACTTAACCCAATAAAACAAATCATGCCATATCCAGCCCAGAAAACAACGAAACGACACTAGCTAGCAACGAAATTGCTAACATATTCGTACAACACTTTTCTGAACTCTCCGGCGACTGGAACTTTTCAGAGGAGTTCCGAAACAATAAATACAGAAACAACCTACAGAACTATACCCCCTCTCCAATAGCCCCAGCCATTGAAAAAAACATATATCTCGAACTCATCTCAGCGCTACAAACATTAAAAGGATCAGCTCCAGGATTCAATAGAATTTCATATCAAATGATAAAAAATAGCTCCCCCACAACAAAACACAGAATAACAAAACTATTTAATGAAATATTTAATAGCCACATACCTCAAGCCTACAAAACAAGCCTAATCATCCCAATCCTCAAGCCTAACACCGACAAAACGAAAACTACGTCTTACCGACCCATTTCTCTCAACTGCTGTATAGCAAAAACACTAGATAAAATAATAGCTAAAAGACTCTGGTGGTTGGTGACAAATAGCAACCTACTTAACGAAAACCAATTTGGATTTAAAAAAGGCAAATCGACTTCTGACTGTCTACTCTATGTAGACTATCTCATAACGAAGTCAAAAATGCACACCTCCCTCGTCACTCTTGTTTTTTCAAGAGCCTTCGATCGAGTAGGTGTGCACTCCATAATCCACCAGCTGCAGGAATGGAAAACAGGCCCAAAAATTATAAACTACATAAAAAACTTTATGATTAACAGAAAAATAATTGTCCGTGTCGGTCCGCATACATCAAGCCCACTACCCCTATCCAATGGAATCCCCCAAGGTTCACCATATCCGTAATACTCTTTCTCATAGCTTTTAATAAATTATCTAATATCATATCCCTATACAAAGAAATAAAATTTAACGCATACGCCGACGACTTCTTCCTTATAATAAATTTTAAAAAAAACACAAACATCAGCCTAGACAACCTCTTAAATGATATAGGGAATTGGGGCTCCTACTCAGGGGCATCGCTATCCCTATCAAAATGCCAACACCTCCACATATGTAAAAAACATCACTGTACTTGCAAGGTAAGCTGCAACAACATCCAAATTCCTACCGTTACTTCCCTAAAAATTCTAGGTATAACTATAAACAACAAATATAAATGGAACACACACATATATTCACTCTTACCCAAACTCTACAATAAGCTAAACATAATAAAATGTCTATCCAGTCTCTAATTCAATTGCAACACGTATACACTACTTAATGTAGCAAAAGCAACGGTCATCGCCAAATTAGAATATGGCCTGTTTCTATACGGCCACGCTCCCAAAAGCATTCTAAACAAATTAAAAACACCATTTAACTCCGCAATCCGCCTAGCCCTCGGAGCCTAGCCTATCGCTCTACCCCAATAAATAATTTACTATACGAATCAAATGTTCCCTCTTTAGAAATGAAACGAGACCTTCAAATAGCCAAGCTATCCCAAAACCTAATCTTTTCGAAAAACACGCCAATTCACAAATTTGTTAAGCACAAAAAATCTAAAAAGAAAACACTATCAATAATAGACCACACAATCAAACTCAGCCTAGAACTTAACCTACCCTACAAACCAATAAAACTCCATAAATACAAGCCATCATGGGACCTCCCCAACCTAATAGACACGTCACTCAGAGGCCACAAGAAACAAGAAACATCCCCAGAATCATACAGAAAATTATTCGAACACACAAAAAATAAACTAAAGCCACATAGTTTCATATTCACCGACGGTTCAAAAATTAACTGCATTATATCATTCGCCATAACAACTGACACAAACATCTTGAAACAGGGCATACTGCCTCCATACTCATCCGTCCTCACCTGCGAAACAATTGCCATACTAGAAGCAATAGAACTAATTAAAACCCGAAGAGGTAAATTTGTTATCTGTTCCGACTCCCTATCAGCAATAGACTCAATCAAAAACCCGAATAACAACAGCTTTTACCCAAACCGAATCAGATCCCTAATAACACAACATGCCCCTAAAATTAAAATAATGTGGATTCCTGGCCATTCAGGAATAATAGGAAATGAACTTGCCGATCAAGCTGCAAAATCAGCAAGCAATATGCCACTAATTGTCACCCCAAACATAAACAACACAGATATAAAAAGACATCTTAAAGCTGAACTAGCGACAAAACAAAAAGAAAATATTATAAACTGCAATCAATGGTACCAATCACTTAACATAAATAACACACACACCTGCGATTACCTTAAACAAACTCGCCAAAATTGGACCAGACTCGACCAAATAAAAATAATACGACTTCGACTAGGACACACAAACATAACCCACCAACACTACCTAAATCCAAATCCTATAACAGTTTGCCCTTTTTGCCAAGGAGATCTTTCAATAAGCCACATAATGAACTCATGTCCATCCCTTATACAAACCAAGCAAGCCATATTTAGCAACACTAACCCCCTAGACCTTCTTAGCAAGCCCAACCCAGAAAACATACAAAAAATCATACGTTTCCTAAAAAAAACAGAATTATACCACCAAATTTAAAACAAAAAAAAAACAAATGTACAACAACAAACACAGTAATCATTTAACCAACTAGCCATTAATTAGATTTAAAAAATAAATTAATAAATAAAAATTGTAAACCAACATAGCCAGAGGCCCTGCAGCCAGTGCTATATTACTTAAGTTAGTTTAGTTTTGTAAACTGCTCTATCTATTATAATAATAATAATAATATGTGGTTAAATAAATTATAATGTCCAAAATAGACTACAGCGTACAAATCTATGGAAATCAACCGAAATCAACCCTGAGCAAACTAAGAACGATTTACCACTCAGAATCTCCTTCAATGCCTTTCGCACCACCCCAATAAAGCTAACATACTGCTAATAGAAAATAGAACCACGTATGCAACGCAAAAAAGCATCAACTCCAAGTTCTCACCAATTGAAAAAATTTACAACAAAATTAATAATGCCAAACGAATACCAAAACTCCCTTCTTCACTACACAACACAATAGAACAATTAAAAAAACTTATTATTTATGTATCACCTATAACATGCAGGAAAGAAAAAACAGTAAAGCAAACACTAACACCGCACTACACACCTCACCGAAAGCAGAAACGGCACCAACTAAAGTTCAAGGAATTAAAAAATACACTAGCATACAGACACTTTCTTTACATAGATGGATCCAAGTCAGCTAACGAAGTCTCATATAGATAAAGATGTTATTTACCACCATATACTCCCACAATACTCCGCCATATATACAGCCGAAATATCAGCCATTCTGGCATGCAACCACGCCAGCAAACAACGAGAAAAATTTGCAATCTGCACAGATTCCCTCTCAGCTCTAAAAGAAATTGGAAATATAGATAGCCAAAACTACTACCACCTCTATCAGAAATATTCTAAATCCTAATGCTATGGGTCCAAGGACACTGCGGAATTCCAGGAAACGAGCGAAAAACGCACATAATTTTCCTCTGATTACTCAAAGAAACTTTAACAAATCAGACATCTTGGAACACATCAAACGAAACACTCAAACCTTTAAAAATTCAATATTCAACAACTCCTAAATCCACTATAAAAATATCAGCCACGACAGCACCCCGACGAAAAACATCTCACGAGCAGACTCAATAAAATTCACAAGAATAAGACTAGAACACCAACCTAACCCACAGACACATACTTAATAAAACTCCACCACCAATCTGCACAACATGCAACACTAAGATAACATTACAACATATGTACATTACTCGACTGCCCTACCCTTCAGCAAGACAGACAAACTCCTGAAACAAACAATTAGAGAATTATTAAAGAATACAAAAATTTACCATACAAAATTAATATAAACAATCATACCCATAAATATCATACATAGTAATTAAACTTAAAATAAGAACCTCACTTGTATATATGTATAACCAAAACCTATAGCTATTATTCGCATAATTTTAATTACGCGGTAATTTCTCAATAATAATAATAATAATACTAACAAAGCTTTGGTGGCAACACACAAATCCTCAAGCGGCCCTCTTGTGGCATTACTCGGATCATAACTCTCTAATTGAGTTTGAATACCCATTGCCTTTTCAATATATCAATATATATAAACACGACACTTGAGCTGGTTTCTTTGAAAGATATTATTTTTGCTTAAATGAAGTCTTCATGCGCTCAATAACAAATTTCAGGTGATCTAATAATGTCTTAACCATTATTGCCATGCGCTTAGAGCTGCATGCTGGTTTGGAATCCTCTTCATTGCATGATTAGAAACATAAATTTACAAGCTTACTGACTTTAATGGGAATAAATGGTAAGCGATATCCTTCAATCAACAAGAAAAATTATTGTTCAATGTACAACTTAACAGTTCGACCTATATACCCTTTTACCTACGTATACAGGGTAAAAGCTACGTAAGATGTAAGTGCTCAGCTGAGAAAACAAAACATTAACGGAACAAACGGCTCCACGAAATAAAAAACTACTCAACGCACAAAGATCAGTCGACTTCTTTGCTAAGCGACAGAAAAAATAGCTGTAATCTCACATCCGCTAACACCAAAGCGGAACAATCAAATAGCGAAAGAGTTTACTGACAGAGTAAACGACTTTATAATTTGTGTACAACAATTGCAGCAACAATTCTAAATTGTTGTACAATAACTGCAATACAACAATTTCAAAAATTGAATATCAATATGTAACGAAAGTGAAGTTGCTGTATTTTATTTGTTTCAGTTTAAAGGCTTTATTTAATTTACATATGTATGTATATCCCTTTATCCGGCCGCGATGCATATCTGCAACATACCGTTTAAAAGCAAATATTTTTGAGTACACACCTCGAAAGTGAAAGTCTTTGCTTGATGTAGCTCTATAACAAGCTGTAGCATATCTTACCCTATGCCTTCTGCATACATATTTATATAGTGACATATCCATAAGTCCCTAAGACTTAAGCACATGCCTACACACTAATACACATACAACATGTACACCCAAACACACCCACACACCCAACACAACTCTGGATGTACCCAACAGATACCAGATACCTGATAAGTCACCCACTGGTAGACTAAACATCCGTTGCCTAATTTAAACAATCTATGCTTAAGCCCTCGCATCATCGTTGCGTTCCCACGTTCAAAGCTCGGACTCGCAATCCCGAAAAACAGAAGTATTAGATTTCAATAAACAAAATTATAAGAATCTAAGACCACTTGTATCCAAGAGCGAATGCACTTGAACCCAAGAGAAATGCGAAGACTATTAAAGTCAGCAACTCCAAAGCTTTCTCTCTTCATTTGATCAGAACCCTAAAGTCTAAAGTCCATATTAGAAAAGCTTGAAACCGAGGCTTGAACGTCAATCAAATCAGAGTAATTTGTTTGAGACCTAATTATAATCGGTCGGTGTTCTTCTCAACTAAAAATATTGTAATCATTCAGTAAAATAAAATTATATTTTTTTTACATATGAGTATTGCGATTATTTAATTGGCGCAGTCGGTAGGATCTGTTAAATAAAGAGTCCTTTTAGTACGGTACTGATCCATTGAAGGATACGCTATACAACTAGCTATCCAGGATCGGCGAATTAAAACAGTGATTCTAAAATTATTTTGAGATCCGCAAAAGAATCTACGTGAAAGTAGTATTCAAGAAAAAATCCCGTGTGGTCAGTAACATCTGCAAAACAATTTAAAATCCCGTGTGGTCAGTAACATCTGCAAGACAATTTAAAATCCCGTGCGGTCGGAAACAAAATTAATTAAAATTTTTAATTCCGTAACTTAAAACAAAGAATTTAAATAAACAACGTGTATCCAAATACTTATACAAATACACCATGGCAGTTCCGCAACTTTCGGAAACCCACCTAAATCAATTATTAAATCAAATTAAAGAACTGAACTACTACGATGGCACACCTGGCAAGCTGTCTGTGTTTGTTAACCAGGTCGAGCAGCTACTCAACTTATACCCTACCCAAGATGCCAGACAAGCACACGTTATCTACGGAGCAGTGAAACGGTTACTAGTGGATGCAGCATTGGAGGTCGTGACCCAAGAAAGAGTAAACACATGGCTGGATACAAAGACGGTCCTGGCGATGGCATTCAAGGATCACAGGCCCTACATAAAACTTATAAGACAACTGGAGGATACATCATACCCCGGAAGCATCTGTAAGTTCATCGAGAAGCTCGAATCACAATATTGGATTATGTTTGACAAGTTAGAATTAGAAAGCGACCCTGTAGATAAATCAAATTACAATGAAATGTTAAAAAGAACTGTTAAATCTGTAATAGATCGAAAACTGCCGGATAGAATTTATATGTCATTGGCACGCAAAGATATTGATACTATTTATAAATTAAAACAAGCTTCAATGAAGCTAGGCCTCTATGACGCCAGTCCAGAAAATCAGCGTTTTAATAGATCAGAAGGGAACAGACGCAGGAACAGGGGAAATCATAGTCAAAGCAATAATCAAAGATATTACAATAATAGAAATTACAATCACAGCAATTATTATCCTGGAACGAATCAGAATAACAATACGCAACATCAAAATTCTAATCAACCTACAATAAATCAAAATCAGTACTCCAATCGTCCCATACCGGTTAATCAAAGGGGAAATTATTACACGTTTAGAAGGGAGTTAACACAAGGCCAACAAAACAATCCTCTTAACAATTCCCTTAATTTCCAACCTTCAACTTCAAATAATACTAACGGTCAGATGCCGGTAAAAAGACAACGCGAAAGTCAAAGTGGCCAAAGCAGAATGGATGTAAATTTTCATCAAACTGCCTCGGACACTCAAGTGACACAGGAGGACGTACCAGTCCCCATGTAAGAATAGGTTATCATAACAAAATTTACAAGGGAATGATCGACACAGGTTCATCCATCAATATCATAAGGGAAAATTTTGAAAATTTAGAAGAAAAAGAAGAAGATCAAACAGTGTATACCATTAAAGGGGCAATAAAATTAAAGAAAAGCATAATCATGAAACCCACTTCAGTATGTCCGTCTGTTCAGAAATTCTATATCCACAAATATTCCGACAATTATGATTTCCTGTTAGGTCGAAAGTATCTAGAGGATACGAAAGCTAAGATAGATTATGATAACGAGACGGTAACTTAAGGTTCAAGAACCTTTAAGTTTGTGTATGGAGAAAATAAGGGCGAGACCGCATCTAAATGCCTCGACCCATAGCAAAAGGATGATTCTGCTTCAGTGGCGGAAATCAATCCAAAGATGCAAAAGGTTAAGACCGCACCTAAGTGCCTTAAGCCAAAGCATCAACAACAGAAGAAGGAGACCGCATTACCAAAATGCCTCACTTCAAAAGTTGTTAGTGACACAGTGGACAAAGATGTAACACATCTCGATCCCATGTCCGTTGACAACGATAAAGTCAACTTCGCGATCAACAATGAGTTACGCGAATGTAACGAGTACAGACTCGAACATCTAAATGTAGAGGAAATTGAATGTTTAAAGAAAGTTCTATACGAATATAGAGACATTCAGTACAAGGAAGGCGAAAATTTGACCTTCACCAGTACTATTAAACATGTCATCCAGACTCAGCATGAGGATCCAGTATACCGTAAACCCTATAAGTACCCCTAAAGTGTTGACCAAGAAGTCAACAAACAAATCAAAGAAATGATAGAGCAAGGGATCGTTCACAAATCGAAGTCCCCTTATTGTTCTCCTATTTGGGTGGTCCCCAAGAAGGCAGACGCCTCTGGGAAACAAAAATTTAGGTTGGTAGTTGATTACAGGAATCTAAACGAGATAACTGTTAATAACAAATTCCCCATTCCTCGAATGGATGAGATATTGGATAAATTGGGTAGATGCCAATATTTTACCACCATTGATCTAGCTAAAGGTTTTCACCAAATCCAGATGGACGAAAATTCTATTGCAAAAACAGCTTTTTCAACTAAGCATGGGCATTACGAATATTCACGTATGCCTTTTGGCCTAAAGAATGCTCCAGCTACATTTCAGAGATGTATGAATAATGTTTTGGAAGATTTGATTTACAAAGATTGTTTAGTCTATTTGGACGATATTATTGTTTACTCCACTTCATTGGAGGAACATATTTTATCTCTAAAGAAAGTCTTTGAGAAACTGAGAGACGCCAACTTAAAGTTGCAGCTAGACAAATGTGAATTCATGAAAAAAGAAACTAAATTCCTGGGACATATTGTCACAACAAATGGCATTAAAACAAACCCAAACAAAACCATTGCAATCACAAATTTTCCGTTACCTAAGACAGCTAAACAGATAAAATCATTTTTGGGATTATGTGGGTTCTATCGCAAGTTCATTCCTAACTTTGCCAAGATAGTTAAACCCATGACCCTCAAACTTAAGAAAGGTGCTGTAATAGATATTAAATGTAAAGACTACATCGAATCATTAGAAAAACTAAAGGTTTTGATAACTTCAGATCCGAAATTAATCTACTCCGATTTTTCAAAGCCTTTTTCTCTAACAACTGACGCGAGTAATTTAGCTATTGGTGCAGTGCTCTCACAGAATCATAAGCCCGTTTGTTATGCCAGCAGAACGCTGAACGAACACGAAATCAACTATGCTACCATTGAAAAAGAATTGTTAGCTATAGTTTGGGCGACAAAATATTTCAGGTCATACTTAATCGGCAGGACATTTGAAATAATGAGTGATAATAACAAGCCATTGGTATGGCTGAATAATATCAAAGAGCCAAACATGAAATTACAAAGGTGGAAAATCAAACTTAATGAATTCGATTATAAAATAAAATATCTTCCAGGCAAAGAAAACTATGTCGCGGATGCTCTTTCCCGCACAAAGATAGAAGAAGTTATGGTTGGCGAAGTCGCAAATAGCGCACACGCAACTATACATAGTGGTAATGAAGATAACTTAAATTATATATCCATAACAGAAAGACCAATCAATTTCTTCTCTAGACAAATAGAGATAGAAAAAGGCGATAGTGACCCAATAAGTGTAGGCCACTACTTTAAAAAACTAAAGATTTAAATAATCTATAAAGAAATGACACTTGAACTCACCAAAACCCTCATTAAGGAATATGTGTGCACCAAGAAAAGCGCAATTTACTTTCCTAATGATGAGGATTTTATGATCTTCCAGAGGGCATTTACCGAAATCATAAGCCCTAACAATTTCACAAAACTATTGAGATGTACCACGAAGCTAATTGATATACTAACTTATGCGGAATTTAAGGATTTAATCCTAAAGAGACATAAGGAAGTTTTACACCCAGGTATAGAAAAAACCATTAATTGGTTTAAAGAAGAATACTATTCCCAGATAGTCAAAAGCTAACTCAAAACATTATTAATGAATGTTAAATCTGTAATCTAGCAAAAACAGAACATCGAGACACTAAATTGACATTTGAAACAACACCAGAAATATTTAACACAAGGGAAAAATACGTGATAGATTTTTATCTCACGGGTAACCAGATCTTCTTATCTTGTATTGATATTTATTCAAAATTTGCCTCCCTAGTTGAAGTAAAAAGTAGAGATTGGCTAGAAGCGAAAAGAGCCATTACTTAAATATTCAATGATATGGGAAAGCCACAAGAAATTAAAGCAGACAAAGACTCAGCTTTTATGTGCATAGCTTTGCAAAATTGGTTAAGATCCGAAGGCGTACAAATTTCTGTAACAACCAGCAAAAATGGTGTATCCGATATAGAAAGATTTCACAAGACCGTAAACGAAAAGCTAAGAATCATCGGTAGTGAACAAAATATCGAAGATAGGTTTACAAAGTTCGAAACAATCTTATACGTCTATAATCATAAAACTAAACATAATAGTACAAAACGATCTCCGGCAGACATTTTTTTATATGCAGGCAGCCCAGACTTTAACGTACAACAAAACAAAATTGATAAGATCGAATATCTTAATAAGAATAGGCATGATTATGAAGTTGATATAAAATATAGACAGGCTCCACTCGTGAAGAGTAAAATCACCAATCCATTTAAAAAGACAGGAAGAATTGAACAAGTAGACAGTAAACATTTTGAGGAAACAAACCGCGGCAGGAAAATCGTTCATTATAAATCAAAATTCAAGAAACAAAAAAAGATTAATAAGAGTAAATACCATAATTCCAGACCAGCCAGAGAAGCGCAAAGTACGCAATATATTTCTAATAATGCTTAGTTGCATGTTATCACTTATCACTATGGTCAAATGCAGCAACATCGAAGTAAACCCAATAAGTGCGAAAAATGGATACCTTATATTCCAAACCGGAACGATGGAAATTCCAACCAGCTACGAATACCACTATTTGAGTATAAACATAACAAAGACAATGCTTATGTTCGAAAATCTAGTAACTGAAGCAAATGACTATCCCAATGTACCTCAGATACAATATTTAGTCGATAAACTAAAACGGGAAATAAATGGATTAAGAATTATTAACAGAAGCAAAAGAGGTCTCTTGAACGTAGAAGGGAAGGCATATAAATACTTATTTGGTACATTAGATGAAGACGACAGGGAGGAGTTAGAGGAAAAAATTAATAACATGTCAGAAGACTCCGTTAAAACCCATGATCTAAACATGGTTATCGACATAATTAACAGCGGTATAGACATAATTAATAGGCTCAAGGTGGAAAAAGAACAGAACTAACAAATTGCGATACTGATATTCAACCTACAGCAGTTTACAGAATACATAGAAGACATCGAGTTAGGTATGCAATTAACCAGATTAGGGATCTTTAACCCAAAATTACTAAAACATGATTATTTGAAACACATAAATTCGGAGAAAATGCTAAAGATAAAAACATCAACTTGGCTCAAGACAGACACGAACGAAATTATGATTATATCCCACGTTCCTAGCGAGGTCACTAAAGTTCCGATATTTCAAATAGTTCCGTACCCAGATGAACATAACTATATTCTAACCGAGCAAATATTCGATAAGTTTTATGTATTCAATAACCAAGTATTTCATAAAGATACAGATAAATTAATATTCGACAAATGTATTGTTGGACTTATTAAACAAGAGCAAACTTAATGCAAATACATTAAAACCCAAAGAAATTTCCAAATAAATTATATAGAACCAAATATACTTTTAACATGGAATATTCCTGAAACAGTTGTCAACCAAGATTGTATCAACAACAAAATATTAATATCAGGAAACAACATCATTAAAATTAAAAATTGTACCATGCAAATAGATGAATTCCTAATTTCTAATAATGTAGCAGATTTTACACAAACGATTTATATCACCAACAATGTTACACGCTTAGAACCAATAAATCACTTAGAAACAAAAGAAATGATAAAATTGCATGTAAAACACTACAACTTTTTCCAAATTATATGCATTACAACTTTTGTCATCATGATAATTAGTTTGACTCTGTATTTAGCATATAAGTTTAAAAATATACCTAAGAAAATTATTGTCAAATATTGTAAACAAAAAGAAGAACATCCGCACCTTGAAACTAATGCCAAGGAAAATATTCAACCAGAAAACAATGTTATGATATATCCAAATTTAACGACCTGAGGACAGGCCAAATTCAATGATTGGGGGAGTGACATATCCATAAGTCCCTAAGACTTAAGCACATGCCTACACAGACTATTAAAGTCAGCAACTCCAAAGCTTTCTCTCTTCATTTGATCAGAACCCTAAAGTCTAAAGTCCATATTAGAAAAGCTCGAAACCGAGGCTTGAACGTCAATCAAATCAGAGTAATTATTAGAGTTCAGTTTGAGACCTAATTATAATCGGTCGGTGTTCTTCTCAACTAAAAATATTGTAATCATTCAGTAAAATAAAATTATATTTTTTTTACATATGAGTATTGCGATTATTTAATTATATGTATATGGAACTATATGTATATAATAACAAGTACAAGTACAAGGAGGCACACTTTTTAAACGCGCAGCCCACGATACAAAGGGACTTGCCAACGTTAGAAGAAGCTCTGCAGCAAAACCCTGTAGATGGAGCACGCCCACTCATAATAGCTGAGAACCGGGCAAGGCAGAAAAGGAAGGAACCAAAGAAGCACAAACGGGCTGCATAAATAAATGCCAATGACCCAATTTGCCTTAGCTTTAATTTCTAATTCCAAGCCGATGCGGGAAACCGCTGCTTGAAAAACACTAATATCTGTTAGGTTTTTTTACTAACAATGCGGTTGGACATTATTTTTATTATATGTGCATATAAGCATATCAAAATCATCAGAAAACGTTATATGAATAGGGCAAATCGTTTAGACCAGATTTAAAAAAAAATAGAGTAGAAGAAAGCTTTATAAAAACTTTTTTTTTACGACAAGAACGAATTTCGCTACAGGTTTGAAAAATCATATAGCGATAGTAGTAGAAGAATATAATAATATAGTTACATTAGTAAATAAATATGCAAATAGACTCACATCTGAACATAATAACAAATGTTTGAAGGTTATAAAATCCCT
This sequence comes from Drosophila yakuba, assembly GCF_016746365.2. Taxonomy (NCBI): domain Eukaryota; kingdom Metazoa; phylum Arthropoda; class Insecta; order Diptera; family Drosophilidae; genus Drosophila; species Drosophila yakuba. The sequence continues at coordinate 502,864 of NW_025048821.1, read as the reverse complement.
AAACACAAGATTAAATATTTATCAGAAAAAGAAGGCATCTTCTGATAGATGTACCAGAAAGTCTAAGTCAATTGGTTGGATTCAACCCAGACCAGTTCAAAGAACTAGACGAATCTGTACAATCAGGCGGCGCTGAGTCCGATAGTGACATTGAAACACTAGAAGGAAGCGACCGAATTGAATTTAAATCCGAAACAATAACAATTTCTGAAATGGCACAGACAGTGACAGACTTTATCAGGCTAGCCACATCTCTGATACCAGAGTTTGATGGTAAACCAGAAAATCTACAAAGTTTTTTGGATGCTCTAGGTCTACTAGACAGATAAGCCTAATAAAAACTAAACCTTAAGGCCATGTAAGAAACCTTATAAGTAATGAGCAGACAATTGCTGCAATCATTACACAACTGTCAAGTGCAGTAAAAGGAGAATCGGTAGAAGTAATATCTGCCAAGCTTCTCACTCTACAACAGAGAAATAACCAATACACCCAAGAGGTGGAGAAGCTGACAAAGGCCCTTGAAGGTGCCTATATCAGTGAAGGTCTCAGCCAGTCTTTAGCGAATAAATACAGCACTACAACAGCTGCAAAAGCATTGACACAGAATTGCTCCATTGATAAGGTAAAACTTATCATGCGAGCAGGCACATTCACAAACATGAATGATGCCATCTCCGAATTTGTAAACAGTTGCACAGAGATAACAGGTCAGAGTAACACTGTACTCTATTATCGACGAGGTGCAAATAATAATAATAGAGGAGGCCGAGGTTATAATCGTGGAAGAAATAACTACCACAACAATTACAACCGAGGCAGCAATAACAACAACAATAATAAATTTAATAACAGTGGAGGTAGAAGAGAGGCCAAGGGAGAGGCCGCGGAATCTACTACCAGGGTAATAATAATAATAATAGCCATGTGAGAATCGCGCAAAATACATCGGAAAACTCACAGAACCCTTTAGGAAACAGCCAATAAATGTTAAAGTTCATTCCATCAATTATAGTCTTAATATATTCGAAACTTTCCATAATCATTCAACTGAAAATAAACTAACATTTCCCATTGATAGTGGTGCAGATATCTCACTTCTGAAGGTAAATTCTGATAACTTCCAAATTCCAACAGAAAAAATAATAAACATCGAAGGCATAGGCCAAGGTGTGATAAAGTCTCGAGGAACAACCTCAATAGATCTCCAATCAACAAAATATATTATTCCACATGAATTTAGCTTGGTAGACCCAAATTTTGCAATACCATGTAATGGAATAATAGGCATTGATTTTATAAAGAAATTTAATTGCCAACTAGATCTCAAACCAAGTGAAGACTGGTTTATAATTAGACACCAAAATTTAAAATATCCAATATATGTTCCGATAACATATAGCGCTGGCAACAATACAGTTCTTTTGCCATCCCGATCACAAGTTATTTGAAAAATAGACATTAATGCTGTAAATGATTACATATTTGTGCCTAATCAGGAAATACACAATGGGATTTATGTTGCAAATACAATAGCAGCATCCAAACATTTATACATTCGACTTCTAAATACAACTAATTTCGATCAATTGGTCAAAGTAAACAAAATCCAATACGAAAATTTAAAAGATTATGACATTCATAATACGAACACTAAAAATAGAAGCGAACAAGTACTTTCAAAGTACAAAACGAAAGAAAAATTTTCCAGACCAATTCAAAAATCAATTAACTGAATTATGCACACAGTATAGTGATGTGTTCGGACTGGAAACCGAACCAATATCAACAAACAACTTTTATAAACAAACATTAAGACTTAATGATGATGAACCCATTTATATAAAAAACTACAGAAGCCCGCATAGCCATATTGATTGGCGATTAGTAATTGACTATCGTCAAATAAATAAAATACTACTTTCTGACAAATTTCCACTCCCTAGAATTGATGACATTTTAGATCAACTAGGTCGAGCTAAATACTTTTCATGCCTTGACTTGATGTCATTCCTTATTTGGATGACTTAATGGTGATAGAATGTTCAGAAAAACACATGATTAAAAACGTAACTAACTTTTTTAATGTATGTAATATAACCTAAAGTTGCATCCAGAAAAATGTTCATTTTTCATGCACGAAGTGACATTCCTAGGTCACAAATACACAGACAAGGGAGTATTTCCAGATGACAAGAAATATGACGTCATCAAAAATTATTCTGTCCCTTATGTTGCAGACAGCGCAAGACGATTTGTAGCAATCTGCAACTATTATCGTCGATTTATATTCTGTACGGCGCTCATTCCTTGTTCTCTTTGTTATCTACCTACGTTAAGCTTGGGCGCTACATTTCGGCTGTCTGTCCCGCCAATTGTCACTTCTTCGTTTTTCGGCAAAGACTCAACTTATGCATTTGATATCGCTCTTTGTCGGCCCTATCTGCCGTAAACAATTCACAAAATAAACAGTATCGGAAAATAAACAAACTTTCTTCGGCTACTTATTATTCGCAACAGCTATTGAAAAAGCTCAATAGCTAAACATTGGTGACCCCGACGTGATCGTGTTAATTTGCATGCATTAATTAATGCACTTATCCCGTTTATAAATAAATATTAATACATTAAATCGCAATCGGTTGGACAAGTGAGTGGTGATTTCGGTGATAGTGGCTGTGTTTAAGCGAGCTAGCATTACATATATACATGCATACATTGCTACATATATCGTTACGTGCATTGACTCCGCTTGCATTTTCGGCATTTATTTTGTGCTCATCTTCCCGCTGAACCGAATTAAAAGCGATTTGTTGCTATGCCCGCTGAAAGTGACAAAAACAGGGTGACCTTTTAAAAGCGCAAAGCCAATGCGCTGTTCAGCAGGTTGCAGAGGCTACAAACGTCGCTGCCTTATGAGACGCTAAGCGGATACGACGAACCTACTTTTACGGTGAGGCTGGAGCAGATTGATGAGCTGCAAAGTGCCTTCAATGTTCTGCATACAGAACTAGAGGAATTGGATTTCGACGAAATTGGCAGTGAAATGAGCGAAAGTTTCGATGAATTCATCGTTGAATTCAAGGCTAGTGTGCGCGCGGAAATAGCCAAACGCAATGTGCATTTCGCGCCGCACTCAACGCTTGCGGAAGGTGTTGTGCCCCACCAGTGTAGTAGTCATCAAATGCAGCCGCGGCCGGGGCCGATGCCGTTGCCGCCTGTGCAGCTGCCAACCTTTGGCGGAGGCTACGCAATCTGGACGGATTTTTACTCCGTGTTCACGAGCATAATCGACAGCCATCCGGACCTCTCAAACATTGAGAAATTTCACCATCTGCGGTCATGCTTGAGGGATTCAGCGCTGGAAACTATCCGATCATTGGAGATCTCAAAATGCAATTACGAAGACGCTTTAGAGTTGCTTCAAAAAAGGTTTGATAATCGGCGTCTCGTTTTTCAGGCGCACATCACCGAGATTCTGGGTTTAAAGGTAGTACGGAATGGTTCAGTGGCATCGCTTCGGGAATTGTCGGACAAGTTTAACGCTCACATTCGTGCGTTGAAGGGTTTGGGCACCACTGAGCAAATCGCTGGCTGCATCATAGTGCAAGTGCTGCTGCAAAAGCTGGATGTGGCGAGCCAAGCTAAGTAGGAGGAGCGCTTGGAGGATCCGGCCTTTGCCAACCTTATTCCGTCGTGGGAATCGATGGCTGCATTCCTGGAGCAGCGATGTAGGACTTTGGAGGCCGTGGATTGCGCCTTGCAACCTATGCTCCAGGCGTTCAGGTGGGCAGAAATCGTTCGACGCTAGTTGCTACCACCCAAAATTCTCTTGGTTGCATGCTTTGCCATAGTGCAGAGCATGCCATATATTATTGCCCGCAATTTAGAGACTTAGCGCCAGTAGATCGTCTGCGCGAGGCAAAGAGACTAGCACTTTGCCTAAATTGCCTAAAGACAGGTCATCAGCTACGGCAATGCAGCTCGAGCCGCTGCCGCACCTGTGGAATCAGGCATCATACTCTGCTCCATCTAGATGGTCCGCCTTCCTCGCAGCCACATGTTCCGGTGTCTTCAAGCTCCCACACTGAGCCTTCTGCCCCGCTTTCGACTTCTTCTACTCTAATTGCCCAGGATCTCGGTAGTGACCTTGTGCTGTTAGCCACTGCAACCGTTCCAGTGCAGAATCGGTCGGGACTGTTCGTTCCCTGCAGGGCCTTGTTAGATTCTGGCTCTCAACTGCACTTGGTCACCTCTCGTTTTGCAAATCAACTGCAACTTAAGAGGTCGAGGTCGTCCGGCTCCGTAACTGGAATCGGGGATTCCAATTTCTCATTTCTCAACGAGCATAACAGCAGTTATCGCTCCCAATATCACGGATCGCCAGCCAAGTTTTAATGTGGACATTGGGGACTGGAAGATTCCAAAAAAACCTGCAGCTCGCCTACCCGGAATTTCATAAAGCTCAGCGTGTTGACCTGTTAATAGGAGCTAGCTTGGTTTATGAGCTGCTGTGCGTAGGTCAGATAAAGTTGTTGCCAGGACTGCCACTGCTTCAAAAAACTCGTCTGGGCTGGGTTGTGTCTGGAGGCTGCGCGCGCCCTTGCGGTAGCGCCTTAATAGCTTCACGCGTTCCTTCTTCAGCCAGCAAGGAAAACGGCGTTGATGTTGAACTTGATTTACTTCTGCAGCGCTTTTGGGAGGTAGAAAATTGTCCCGGCCCAATAGTTCAAGCCACTAAGAAGGAGCTAGATTGCGAGGCCCACTTTGTAAAAAATTACACCCAACTGCCAGCTGGCGATTACTCGGTAAGGTTGCCGCTAAAACTCCATTTGGACTCTTTAGGAGATCTTCAGGCTTTGCGGAGATTCTTGTCGCTGGAAAGGAAGCTTACAAAGCACCCAGGCTTGAGGGTTAAATATGCGGCGTTCATGAAGGAAAATCGTGATCTGGGACATATGTCGCCTGTGCCTGCCTCCGAGGTCAGCTCGTGCCGATATTTTTTACCACATCACTGCGTCATGAAGGAGGATAGCACTACCACCAAGCTTCGCGCTGTCTTTGACGGATCAGCTGCCACTTCCACTGGTTACTCTCTTAACGATATGTTAATGGCTGGCCCGGTCATCCAGCCCAAGCTATTTCACATCCTAATTCGATTTCGCTCACACCCAGTTGCCGTTACAGGAGACATATGTAAAATAAACCGATGTGTAAGGGTCTCGCAGAAGATAGCTATTTGCAGTGCATTGTATGAAGGGACTCCCCGATCGATGACCTTCAAGTATACAAACTCGACACAGTTACCTACGGCACCAAACCAGCCTCCTTCTTGTCCGTAAGGGCTATGCAGCAGTTGTCAATCGATGAGCAGGCATCGTTTCCCATTGGATCAGAAATCCTTCGGCGCGATTTTTACGTGGATGATCTTATCTCCGGCTCAGGCACGGTAAAGGATGCTATCAGCATAATGCAGCAAACGGCTGGCATTCTTGCGAAGGGCAAGCTCAAGCTAAGGAAATGGTGCTCTAACATTCCGCTTGTTCTGGAGGGTGTGCCCGCCGAGGACAAGGAGTCGTTCATGAAGTTTGAAGATGGTAGCGATTTCTCCAAAACTTTATGTCATGCTTGGGATCCCGCCTCCGGCCAGCTATTGTTTTCGTTCTCTGCCTTTCAGTCGCCATTGAGACCCTGCAGGCGCTCTGTTTTGTCTGCGATTGCTTAATCTTACGATCCTCTCGGCCTGGTCGGTCCTATAATCACAAGGTGTAAAATCTTTTTGCAGCAGCTCTGCAAGGAAAAGCTGTCCTGGGATGAAAGCCTCCCGGAAGCCCATAACACGAAATGGCTTGATATATGTCGCAGTTTTGAAATAATAAGTAATGTTAGTTTCCCTCGGTTCGTGTTTAGCGCAGAGTCTGGTCTTGAGGTGCATGGTTTTTGTGATGCAAGCATTGATGCCTATGGAGCCTGTGGTTTCTAAAGGGAATCAAAGTTTTAGCCATTTGCTTTGTTCGAAGTCGCGCATAGCTCCGTTGAAGACTATAACAGTACCAAAGCTGGAGCTTTGTGGTGCGGATCTTCTGGCTAAAATCATGAGGGAAATAGTTGACTTGAAAGTATTTAAAGGACGCTACTATTGTTGGTGCGACTCGACGGTGGCACTTTCCTGGATCCGAGATGAGCCCGCCAGGTTCAACATATTTGTGGCAAATAGGGTTGCTGCCATTCAGGAGGTGACAGATATCACGACTTGGCGTTATGTTCCAACAGCGTTAAATCCGGCTGACATCTTATCCAGAGGATCCCTGCCGTCTGAGCTTAGCGAATCGTCACTCTGGGCGCATGGACCCGCCTATCTTACGGAGCCTGAAAGAGATTGGCCAACAGCTGTTTGTCCTGACAAACCGGTGCTTGAGCTTCGTCGAAGTGTGTTCATCCTAAAGTCGCCGTACGTGGATGTAATTGCTAGCTCCAAATTTGCAAATTCTTACCCCTCACTGCAACGAGTGTTTGCATACATTTACAAATTTTGTAATGGAATTCGTCATCCTGGGCTCACCGTCGCACACATTCAAGAGGGTACTCAGATGATGCTGCGGTTGGTGCAGCGCGCGCAGTTATGGGAGGACATGCAGTCCCTAAAAACGCTGGGAAGAGTTTCCTCGTCTAGTCCCATATCCTCGCTCTCGCCGTTCCTGGATCAATTTGGACTTCTTAGAGTAGGCGGTCGCCTCCGGAATTCGTCGTTGGACTTTGATGACCGCCACCCGAAAATCCTTCCAAGGTCCCATCCGGTGACTCTGGCAATTATTTCGCATTACCATGAAAGCAATCTTCATGCCGGACCTCGAGCTCTTCTGGGTGCAATTCGATCCCAATATTGGCCTATTGGGGGGAGGAAGACGGTTACCAAGGCCGTGAACGGATGCATCAGATATTTTCGGATTAAGCCGCGGCTGATAGAGCACATAATGGCGGACCTTCCCAAGGAGCGCTTGGAAGGATCTCACGCTTTTGAGGTTGCTGGTATAGACTTCTTTGGACCCTTCTTTCACAAGTCGGATACTCGCAACAAGCCCGCGGTTAAATGCTACGTCTGCGTATTTATATGCTTTGCAACCAAGGCAGTGCACCTGGAGCTGATCAAGGATCTCTCGACAGTTGCGTTTCTGTGCGGACTCAAGAGGTTCATATGCACCCGGCGAAAACCGAAGCAAATTTGGTCAGACAACGCCACCAACTTTGTCGGCGCCAAAAATGAACTTCTAGAACTTCGAAGGTTATTTCTCAGCAGGGAGCATCAAGGCTCCGTTCAGAATTTTCGCCTTTCGGAGACGATTGACTGGCGGTTCATCCCTCCACGGTCGCTCCATTTCGGTGGACTTTGGGAAGCAGCGGTGAAAACGGCCAAACATAATTTCTAACGCGCTGTGGATACGGCGGTTCTGACCTTCGACGAGCTGAGGACGCTGGTGCCACATTTAGGCAGTTATTAACTCCAGACCTTTAATTCCCATTTCAGAGAACCCTGCCGATCTGGACGTCCACACTCCGGCACATTTTCTCAATGGTGGTCCGCCTTCGTCGTTTGACGAGCCAGATATAACGGGCCTAAACTATAATCGGCTTGACTCTTGGCAGCGCATCTCCTTTCTTCAGCAAATATTTTGGTCGCGATGGAAGAAAGAGTACTTGACGTTGGTCAAGCGAATCCAGAACGCATTCGAATACCTTAAAGAAAATCTTATGCACCCGACATTATTACAATATCCTGATTTTCGCAAAGAATTTTGCGTTATAACGGATGCTAGTAAACAAGCTTGCGAAGCAGTTCTAACTCAGAACCGTAACGGAATTCAGCTCCCAATAGCTTATGCATCACGTTCATTTACAAAGGGAGAAAGCAATAAGAGTACAACGGATCAAGAACTAGCGGCAATTCATTGGGCAATTACCCATTTTAGACCAAACTTTTATGGCAAACATTTCACCATTAAAACGGACCACAGACCTTTAACGTACCTATTTTCTATGACTAATCCCAGTTCTAAATTAACTCCCATGCGGTTAGAGCTTGAAGAATACGACTTCACTGTAGAATACCTAAAGGGTAAAGATAATTTTGTAGCAGACGCACTCTCGCGTATAAATATAACAGAACTCAAAGACATGCAACATAAAGTCCTGAAAGTCACTACCAGGCAACAAAGTAGACAAGATAAAAACTATACAGAAACAAATGGAACTATTGCCGAGGCAAAGTATCCAAAATGTATCTAAGCCCAACGTACACGGTGTCATAACAAATGATGAAGTACGAAAAGTAGTGACCTTGCGAATAACTGAATCTATTTGTTTACTAAAACGAGGAAATAAAGTTATTGCAAGAATTGATGTTGACGATTTATATACCAATGGAATTTTTGATTTAGGTCAGTTCTTCCAAAGGCTTGAAATGCAAGCCGGTATACTAAAAATAAGCCAACTCAAATTGGCACCGAGTGAAAAAATTTTTGAAACCATTTCAATAGTTAATTTCAAAAATACGGGCAATATAAAATTAAAATCATTAAGAGTAGCGCTACTCCAGCCGGTGACCGTTATAAAAACTGAAAAAGAGATACAGTCTGTCTACATATCATAACGATCCAATTCAAGGAGGTCATGCAGGCACTACAAGAACGCTAGCGAAAATAAAAAGACACTATTATTGGAAAAATATGACTCGTCATATAAAAGAGTACATACGTAGATGTCATAAATGCCAAATGTCGAAAACAATGACACATACAAAGACCCCAATGACTCACACAGAAACCCCAACAAATGCTTTTGATATAGTGATAGTGGACACAGTAGGTCCACTACCGAAATCAGAATATGGCAACGAATACATCGTCACACTTATATGTGATTTAACGAAGTATCTAGTAACCATACCGATTGCAAACAAGAGCGCAAATACTGTCGCAACAGCCATATTCGAAAATTTTATACTAAAGTAGGGTCCAATGAAGACGTTCATTTCGGACATGGGTACCGAGTTAAACATAAAATAAAAAATAACGCATTTCAACATACATTTTTATACCCGTTACTCGTAGAGTAAAAGGGTATACTAGATTCGTTGAAAAGTATGTAACAGGCAGAAGGAAGCGTTTCCGACCATATAAAGTATATATATTCTTGATCAGGATCAATAGCCGAGTCTATCTGGCCATGACCGTCTGTCCGTCCGTCTGTCCGTCTGTCTGTCCGTATGAACGTCGAGATCTCAGGAACTACAAAAGCTAGAAAGTTGAGATTAAGCATACAGACTCCAGGGACATAGACGCAGCGCGTGCTGCCACGCCCACTCTAACGCCCACAAACCGCCAAAAACTGCCACGCCCACACTTTTGAAAAATGTTTTGGTTTTTTTTATATTTTTGTATTGGTGTTGTAAATTTCTATCGATTTGCCAAGAAACTTTTTGCCACGCCCACTCTAACGCCCACAAACCACCCAAAGCTGCCACGCCCACACTTTTGAAAAATGTTTTGATATTTTTTAATTTTTGTATTAGTCTTGTAAATTTCTATCGATTTGCCAAAAAACTTTTTGCCACGCCTACTCTAACGCCCACAAACCAAAAATTGTCAGTGTTGAAGACCTCCTTCGCACTTTTCCTAGCTGAGTAACGGGTATCAGATAGTCGGGGAACTCGACTATAGCGTTCTCTCTTGTTTTTATTATTCTGTCATTACACAAAAATGCTTTGAGACAAAACATTGCTTATAATTAATAAGAAAAATCAATATCATTTAAAAAAAATTGAATAAATTTTTAAAAATATTAATATTGAGAACTAAATGACTACATGTATTACGTCATTTCTTTAAAAAGGGAGGTGTAGAATCTACCCTATAAATATACTAAATTAATGGGTACAACTTATCTTCAAAACATTGTGACACTTTGTCATAATAAACATAACGTTCAAGTACACAAAAGACCACCAACAATTAGACAAGTGTTCTTCCAGCGCTCAAGTAATATGATCCTACGCTTATACATAAGCCGATCGCGGAGCGTGGGAATGCTGAGCATGCATTGTTCAGCTCAAGTGGTCAGACCAAAGCCATTTGAATAACAAGATGCGTAACGCCATACGATTTTTTTTCACACGATTTTTTCGTGGTGGCTTTTAAAGTGGCTACAGGCTCTCTCGGAATTTTGTTCAAAAGCCAGAGAGCGGAGAGCTTTAGAGCCAGCAGCTCTCTTGTACGCATACAGCGACAGCTGACCACTGTATTGGTGCACACGTATGCACATGCATTGTAAAAATGACAAAATATGCCCTTCATTTTAGAAGTTCTTAGACTTTGAATCTATATTATTTATTATAAATTGCCACCACTTAAAAACTCTAGTTTTGCATTGCCTTAACATAACAATTATTTAAATTCAACATAGAAATAATAATAGCACAATCTATGTACCTAATAATGCATAATAATTTAAATAAAATGCAAATAAGATTCACTTAAATTATTTTTTTATATTTTATTTTGATATTTTTAAAAAAGCGCGCAATTATGGGTGGTAATAAATGCTCTACGAGTAACGGGTATAAAAAACTTCTTTCAAACCATTAGAGTTACGAATCGAAATTGACCAAAACATTAATCAAATTTGTTTCTTAGATCAAAATTGATTTCGGCCCTAAAATCGTCTTCTAGCATAAGCACGCACACATGCACACGATCTCCTTTATTGTTTACTCATACAAGCAAGTCGATTTTAGGCGAGCGAAAAAAAAGCAATTTTGGTCGTCACCAAAAAAGTGTCTGCATAGTGCAAAACCAATGTATGGCCGTTACGCATCTTGTTATTATAATGTCTTTGGTCAGACCATACATGACATGCCTTCTGCATACATATGTATATGTATATGGAACCATATGTATATAATAATAAGTACTATATATACGGGTCAGCTCAGCCCAAGTTGAGCGCATAAGAAACATTTGAATAAAGTAACTCTAACTGAGCAGACGCTTTGACTCTAAAACACTGAACCTTCTTTGGAATCCTAGCGAACATCATTTGTGACTCGGTCACACTTCACAGTGTGTTGTACCAAGCTTGTGCTCATTTTTCTCGCGAATTTTGTTAAATGGTGAATTCACTTTACGTTAATGTTTGAAATTTAAATTTCACTTAAATAAATAAATAAATAAATATGCGGCGTTCATGAAGGAAAATCGTGATCTGGGACATATGTCCCCTGTGCCTGCCTCCGAGGTCAGCTCGTGCCGATATTTTTTACCACATCACTGCGTCATGAAGGAGGATAGCACTACCACCAAGCTTCGCGCTGTCTTTGACGGATCAGCTGCCACTTCCACTGGTTACTCTCTTAACGATATGTTAATGGCTGGCCCGGTCATCCAGCCCAAGCTATTTCACATCCTAATTCGATTTCGCTCACACCCAGTTGCCGTTACAGGAGACATATGTAAAATAAACCGATGTGTAAGGGTCTCGCAAGAAGATAGTTATTTGCAGTGCATTGTATGAAGGGACTCCCCGATCGATGACCTTCAAGTATACAAACTCGACACAGTTACCTACGGCACCAAACCAGCCTCCTTCTTGTCCGTAAGGGCTATGCAGCAGTTGTCAATCGATGAGCAGGCATCGTTTCCCATTGGATCAGAAATCCTTCGGCGCGATTTTTACGTGGATGATCTTATCTCCGGCTCAGGCACGGTAAAGGATGCTATCAGCATAATGCAGCAAACGGCTGGCATTCTTGCGAAGGGCAAGCTCAAGCTAAGGAAATGTAGCTCTAACATTCCGCTTGTGCTGGAGGGTGTGCCCGCCGAGGACAAGGAGTCGTTCATGAAGTTTGAAGATGGTAGCGATTTCTCCAAAACTTTATGTCATGCTTGGGATCCCGCCTCCGGCCAGCTATTGTTTTCGTTCTCTGCCTTTCAGTCGCCATTGAGACCCTGCAGGCGCTCTGTTTTGTCTGCGATTGCTTAATCTTACGATCCTCTCGGCCTGGTCGGTCCTATAATCACAAGGTGTAAAATCTTTTTGCAGCAGCTCTGCAAGGAAAAGCTGTCCTGGGATGAAAGCCTCCCGGAAGCCCATAACACGAAATGGCTTGATATATGTCGCAGTTTTGAAATAATAAGTAATGTTAGTTTCCCTCGGTTCGTGTTTAGCGCAGAGTCTGGTCTTGAGGTGCATGGTTTTTGTGATGCAAGCATTGATGCCTATGGAGCCTGTGGTTTCTAAAGGGAATCAAAGTTTTAGCCATTTGCTTTGTTCGAAGTCGCGCATAGCTCCGTTGAAGACTATAACAGTACCAAAGCTGGAGCTTTGTGGTGCGGATCTTCTGGCTAAAATCATGAGGGAAATAGTTGACTTGAAAGTATTTAAAGGACGCTACTATTGTTGGTGCGACTCGACGGTGGCACTTTCCTGGATCCGAGATGAGCCCGCCAGGTTCAACATATTTGTGGCAAATAGGGTTGCTGCCATTCAGGAGCTGACAGATGTCACGACTTGTTGTTATGTTCCAACAGCTTTAAATCCGGCTGACATCTTATCCAGAGGACCCCTGCCGTCTGAGCTTAGCGAATCGTCACTCTGGGCGCATGGACCCGCCTATCTTACGGAGCCTGAAAGAGATTGGCCTACAGCTGTTTGTCCTGACAAACCGGTGCTTGAGCTTCGTCGAAGTGTGTTCATCCTAAAGTCGCCGTACGTGGATGTAATTGCTAGCTCCAAATTTGCAAATTCTTACCCCTCACTGCAACGAGTGTTTGCATACATTTACAAATTTTGTAATGGAATTCGTCATCCTGGGTTCACCGTCGCACACATTTAAGAGGGTACTCAGATGATGCTGCGGTTGGTGCAGCGCGCGCAGTTATGGGAGGACATGCAGTCCCTAAAAACGCTGGGAAGAGTTTCCTCATCTAGTCCCATAGTCGCTCTCGCCGTTCCTGGATCAATTTGGACTTCTTAGAGTAGGCGGTCGCCTCCGGAATTCGTCGTTGGACTTTGATGACCGCCACCCGAAAATCCTTCCAAGGTCCCATCCGGTGACTCTGGCAATTATTTCGCATTACCATGAAAGCAATCTTCATGCCGGACCTCGAGCTCTTCTGGGTGCAATTCGATCCCAATATTGGCCTATTGGGGGGAGGAAGACGGTTACCAAGGCCGTGAACGGATGCATCAGATATTTTCGGATTAAGCCGCGGCTGATAGAGCACATAATGGCGGACCTTCCCAAGGAGCGCTTGGAAGGATCTCACGCTTTTGAGGTTGCTGGTATAGACTTCTTTGGACCCTTCTTTCACAAGTCGGATACTCGCAACAAGCCCGAGGTTAAATGCTACGTCTGCGTATTGCGTATATGCTTTGCAACCAAGGCAGTGCACCTGGAGCTGATCAAGGATCTCTCGACAGTTGCGTTTCTGTGCGGACTCAAGAGGTTCATATGCACCCGGCGAAAACCGAAGCAAATTTGGTCAGACAACGCCACCAACTTTGTCGGCGCCAAAAATGAACTTCTAGAACTTCGAAGGTTATTTCTCAGCAGCGAGCATCAAGGCTCCGTTCAGAATTTTCGCCTTTCGGAGACGATTGACTGGCGGTTCATCCCTCCACGGTCGCTCCATTTCGGTGGACTTTGGGAAGCAGCGGTGAAAACGGCCAAACATCATTTCTAACGCGCTGTGGATACGGCGGTTCTGACCTTCGACGAGCTGAGGACGCTGGTGCCACATTTAGGCAGTTATTAACTCCAGACCTTTAATTCCCATTTCAGAGAACCCTGCCGATCTGGACGTCCACACTCCGGCACATTTTCTCAATGGTGGTCCGCCTTCGTCGTTTGACGAGCCAGATATAACGGGCCTAAACTATAATCGGCTTGACTCTTGGCAGCGCATCTCCTTTCTTCAGCAAATATTTTGGTCGCGATGGAAGAAGGAGTACTTGACGTTGGTCAAGCGAATCCAGAACGCATTCGAATACCTTAAAGAAAATCTTATGCACCCGACATTATTACAATATCCTGATTTTCGCAAAGAATTTTGCGTTATAACGGATGCTAGTAAACAAGCTTGCGAAGCAGTTCTAACTCAGAACCGTAACGGAATTCAGCTCCCAATAGCTTATGCATCACGTTCATTTACAAAGGGAGAAAGCAATAAGAGTACAACGGATCAAGAACTAGCGGCAATTCATTGGGCAATTACCCATTTTAGACCAAACTTTTATGGCAAACATTTCACCATTAAAACGGACCACAGACCTTTAACGTACCTATTTCTATGACTAATCCCAGTTCTAAATTAACTCCCATGCGGTTAGAGCTTGAAGAATACGACTTCACTGTAGAATACCTAAAGGGTAAAGATAATTTTGTAGCAGACGCACTCTCGCGTATAAATATAACAGAACTCAAAGACATGCAACATAAAGTCCTGAAAGTCACTACCAGGCAACAAAGTAGACAAGATAAAAACTATACAGAAACAAATGGAACTATTGCCGAGGCAAAGTATCCAAAATGTATCTAAGCCCAACGTACACGGTGTCATAACAAATGATGAAGTACGAAAAGTAGTGACCTTGCGAATAACTGAATCTGTTTGTTTACTAAAACGAGGAAATAAAGTTATTGCAAGAATTGATGTTGACGATTTATATACCAATGGAATTTTTGATTTAGGTCAGTTCTTCCAAAGGCTTGAAATGCAAGCCGGTATACTAAAAATCAGCCAACTCAAATTGGCACCGAGTGAAAAAATTTTTGAAACCATTTCAATAGTTAATTTCAAAAATACGGGCAATATAAAATAAAAATCATTAAGAGTAGCGCTACTCCAGCCGGTGACCGTTATAAAAACTGAAAAAGAGATACAATCTGTCTACATATCATGACGATCCAATTCAAGGAGGTCATGCAGGCACTACAAGAACGCTAGCGAAAATAAAAAGACACTATTATTGGAAAAATATGACTCGTCATATAAAAGAGTACATACGTAAATGTCATAAATGCCAAATGTCGAAAACAATGACACATACAAAGACCCCAATGACTCACACAGAAACCCCAACAAATGCTTTTGATATAGTGATAGTGGACACAGTAGGTCCACTACCGAAATCAGAATATGGCAACGAATACATCGTCACACTTATATGTGATTTAACGAAGTATCTAGTAACCATACCGGTTGCAAACAAGAGCGCAAATACTGTCGCAACAGCCATATTCGAAAATTTTATACTAAAGTAGGGTCCAATGAAGACGTTCATTTCGGACATGGGTACCGAGTTAAACATAAAACAAAAAATAACGCATTTCAACATACATTTTTATACCCGTTACTCGTAGAGTAAAAGGGTATACTAGATTCGTTGAAAAGTATGTAACAGGCAGAAGGAAGCGTTTCCGACCATATAAAGTATATATATTCTTGATCAGGATCAATAGCCGAGTCTATCTGGCCATGTCCGTCTGTCCGTCCGTCTGTCCGTCCGTCTGTCTGTCCGTATGAACGTCGAGATCTCAGGAACTACAAAAGTTAAAAAGTTGAGATTAAGCATACAGACTCCAGGGACATATACGCAGCGCAAGTTTATCGAATCATGCTGCCACGCCCACTCTAATATATGCATGCCTTCTGCATACATATGTATATGTATATGGAACCATATGTATATAATAATAAGTACTATATATACGGGTCAGACGCTTTGACTCTAAAACACTGAACCTTCTTTGGGATCCTAGCGAACATCATTTGTGACTCGGTCACACTTCACAGTGTGTTGTACCAAGCTTGTGTTCATTTTTCTCGCGAATGTTGTTAAATGGTGAATGCACTTTACGTTAAGTTTGAAATTTAAATTTCGCTTATCATTTTTCATTTTTCTCGCGAATTTTGTTAAATGGTGAATTCACTTTACGTTAATGTTTGAAATTTAAATTTCACTTAATTAAAAAAAAAACTTGTGTATTTCAGAGGTAATTATCTGTAGTTTTCTTGTTTTATCGTACATCTGTATCAAAGTACATTAATGAGTAGAATTATTCTTCTCAATATTTGGTGCAGTTGTGCAACATAACCTTGTTTTTACATCGCGTATCGTCTTTCATTAAATTTTTGTGACTTCTCATCTGTATTTCTTTTTTGGAAAAAATTTCTGGAAATGGTTTAACTCCGCCACATATCGCTAGCTGTGGAGAAAACGCAATTTGATATTCAATGAGAAGCAACTCCAGCTCCTTACGAGCACTCCTTTAACTTCAGAACTGATGGAACTTTCGCAGCCCATACAGTTTTTTTCATATCTCTTTCCAAATGAAATATTTGATCACATTTCCAATGAAACAAACATTTACATTCGACAAAACTCCAATCTAATTCATATATCCATATAATATGTATGTCAATTCGTTGTAATCTTCCAAAAAGCACCCAATACTTCCCGCAAGCATTGGGATACCAGTCGTCCAAAATATTATGTCTCAAAAATCTTTTGAAACAATTAAACGCTACATTCACTTCAATAACAATGGCAATAATTTGCCACAGTCCGATCCACGATCCACCAAATGAACTAAATAATAGATTTTCTAAAGTGCCAAAGAAGCAGTTCTTATGTGTGGATGCAGATTTGCTCAACAAAAGCTCGAAGCTCTTTGAAGCGGTACAATCCTAACAATCCTCATAAATGGTCATATAAGATTTATGTCCTGAGTGGAATTTCCGGTTTTTGTTAAAAGTTTGAGATAGACACTGGCAAAGAAAATGTTGTACCTCCTAACGAGCCAGATTTAGGCGCAGCATCAAATTCTGTCTTCAGATTGGTTAGAGGAGTGCCCAGACATCAAAATGTTCGCCTTTACTTTGACAACTATTTTAACTCATTGCCTCTTTTAAAGCACTTGGTAGATGTCGGAATTCTGGCATTGGGCACCATAAGGAGGAACAGAATTCCAAATTTAAAAATCACCGAAAACATGAGCGTGAAGAAAAATCCTCGCGGTGCATCTACAGATTGAATATATCAGCAACAACATAGGTTGACAACAAAATTTTTACATTGGCATCCATCTATGCGGGCACAGTTCCCAAGGACCATGCAATTAGATACAACAAAGCAAAAAAAGAATATATTGAAATGGATCGTCCATTCGCAGTAGCACAATATAATGGCTATATGGGAGGAGTTGATATGATCGATAGTATAATCTGCAGATACAAAATTCTACTGAGAAACAAATTTTCATATAATCAATTCATATCATTTGTTTTACATATATCTTAGTCATTAAACGCTCTTAAAACATCATAAATACAAAACAAATTTTTATCATACCGTCCAAATACATTTGACGCATATGTGCAACAAATATATTATCCTTGATAAAACCCCTAAAAATCAAAATATGAAAAAAAGAAAAAAAAGTGTATACTTTATTTTTGGATATCTCTCTGATGAAACAAACCGCGTCGATATCCGTTTTCATGCCGAATAAAGGGATATGTACATATGTATGCGCATTTCTACATGCAAGTATGCACATACCCTTCCATACCAGTCCCTAAGGATTACCTAAGGAATCCCTAGGGAGTCCCCAGTAATCCTCAAGGAATCCCGGGGGATTTCCCATACAAATTGGCGAGGAATTTCCATACAACAGGCGTTCGTGGCGGGGAATTCGAAGTTCCCGAGAAAATCCTCGCGAATTCCTCAGATATTCCCGAGGAATTTTTCCCAGGAATTCCTTGGGAATTCCTCAGGTATTCCTCGGTAATATCTAAAAATAAGCAATTCCTGGACGAATTCATTAGGAATTCCTGGACGAATTCATCAGGAATTCCTGGACGAATTCATTAGGAATTCCTGGACGAATACATCAAAAAGTCATCAGGGAGCTAAAACCAAAAAAGGCTCCAGGCGGCGACCTAATAACTACAAAAATGATAATGGAACTTCCGTACTGTGCTATTAATATTAAGGTCATCTGTAAACTCTTCAATGGAATCATAAGTCTCGGCTACTATCCAAGGAAATGGAAAAAATCAATTATTATAATGATACCGAAGCCCGGAAAAGATCACACGATTCCGTCATCTTACAGACCAATAAGTTTACTATCATGCCTGTCCAAATTATTCGAAAAATGCCTTCTAACGCGCATAATACCATACATGGGGGCCCACAACATTATTCCAGCCCATCAATTTGGCTTCAGAGAAAAACACGGAACTATAGAGCAAGTAAACAGAATAACATCAGGAATTCGCACAGCCTTCGAACATAGGGAATATTGCAGCGCGATATTTCTCGACGTATCTCAAGCATTCGACCGTGTCTGGCTCAAAGGTCTCATGCATAAAATCAAAACACACTTGCCCGGGTACACCCATAAACTCCTTGAATCCTACCTCTACAATAGAGCCTTCGCAGTAAGATGTAATACAACAATTTCCGACAGCTACACTATCGAAGCTGGGGTCGCTCAAGGTAGCACACTTGGGCCAACTCTATTCGTCCTTTACACAGCAGATATTCCCACGAGTGACCGACTAACAACATCCACCTTCGCCGACGACACTGCGATCCTTAGCCGCTCCAGATGCCCAGTCCGTGCAACAACCCAACTCGCCAACCATCTCGTGGTAGTCGAGAAGTGGCTATCTGACTGGCGTATTAAAATAAACGAACAAAAGTGTAAACACATAACGTTTACCCTTAACAGACAAACTTTCCCTCCGCTCTGTATGAATAGCACGCAGATCCCCCAAGTTAATGAAGTAACGTATCTCGGCATCCACCTCGACAGACGTCTAACATGGCATAGACATATCAAATGCAAGAAACTGCACCTAAAACTGAAAGCCAGCAGCCTCCACTGGATTATAAACTCACGATCGCCCTTGTGCCTGGACTACAAGGTCCTGCTCTACAACTCCACTCTTAAGCCAATCTGGACGTATGGCTCCCAGCTGTGGGGGAACGCGAGCAGAACCAACATAGACATCATTCAGCGAGCCCAATCAAAGATCCTGCGAACTATCACTGGGGCACCATGGTATATTCGTAACCAAAACATCCACAGGGACCTCGGCATTCTCGCAGTAAAAGATGAAATAGACAAGCAAAAAGCGTCGTACAATGAAAAACTATCTGTCCACCCAAATCCTCTAGCAAGGGTCTTGACTCGGCTCTCCAGCCGAACCCGCTTGCAACGTACAGACCTTCCAACCCAGTCATAACTTGTCAGGGCCACTGTCTCAGTCTACATGACTCCTAGTTAGGTTATAGTATAAGATTTGATACACTTATTGTTAGTCTCGTAAATGAGAAGATTCAATAAATAAAAGCAAAGCATTTAAAAAAAAAAAAAAAAAATTCCTCAGGAATATACCAGTAAATCCAGAAAAATCTCCCAGACAAAACGACCTTGATTGCCTTCGGCAAATTGTTACGCTTTCAGATTAGTGTTCTTGATTCCACCTGAAAGAAAAAAATAAAAACACAGAATGAATTTTACGATCACTTAGACCATAAATACTTTACTTACGTAGCGTTCTTGGGACCCTGTGCTTATGTTCAGCTCTAGAGCCACTAGGTCTTTTTCCTTTGTGACTGGGAACGCCACTTCCACAGCCACATTCTTCGCCTTCCCCTTCACGAAAACCTCCAACAAGGCCGTCATCCTCGCAGCCTGGTATGTGGTCTCCGCCAGCTGCTTCGTGTTTGCCTCCAACACAGTTTCCAATGCCCGAACTCTTTGGCTGATCTCGGTCGTCTCCGCCAACTTCTTCGTGTTCTCCTCCAACACAGTTTCCAATGCCCGAATTTTTTGGCTAGTCTCGGCCAATTGGTCGTTAACTGTCGGGGGTTACCGGGTTTCCAACACAAGATCATCCTCTATTAAATAAAAATAGTACTGATATATTTTTATATGGTTCACTTACCCTCAAGGGAGAAAACAAATTGGGTGAGCTTTGGGATGATTGTCGGCTCTTCAAACATCTTAAAAAACTATAAAAAATGATATTGTAATAATTAAATACGTTTTTTTTCGGACATCGAACCGAGGCAGGTGATTTATCTAAAGATACCTAAAACGCCGTCGCTTAAGGTATTCCCGATTCATATTGAAAAATACGCCTACGGACTAAACACCTCCAAAATAAAATTTAAATAAAATTAACAAAGGGAGAATGTAAACCCTACGAAAAATGTATAAGTAACCTTAAATCTTTCTAAATCGAGTGCTGTATTCCCACTTACTAAGCAAATACCTAGAGCCAAAGAGGATAGAGGCGCATTATAAAAGCTTCCTTCTGCATCCTGTTCAAAAGAATCTACTTCAATCGGGATGTGTTCTAGTACATAACAATAACTATCTGACCTTTTATTCCTATCCTTATTCCATCCCTTCAACTTCAAAACACTACCTTCTAAATTTACGGGATCATTGTCCACTCGAATCCCACTATCCTCAACAATCTTCCTATAAATTTGTTGTAATATTTGTGTCGGCTTTCGGACAAATCTCTTAAGAGTTTGTAAATAGTTCTCGAAATCGTAAGAAGAGCCTGAATCCGGATCTCCGATTTGCTTCATCGTCGCTTTTACATAAAGTAAACCGTAAACATTGTATGAAACACTACTTTCTTCATAAATAATTGGAAAATTGTTCACAAATAAATTCAACATTTGCTGGGCATTATTTATGTTTGACTCTCGTTGCAAGTGAGAGGAAAGCAGCCTGTAAGCACAGTGCAGCAAAAGGAATAAGTAATACTGGTCATCTGGTATCTTTAAGAGCTACAATGCCAGTGTATAACAAAAATTTCCTAAGCTCTGTGCCTTTCCGGCAATTCATCCAATGTACTTGGTTTTCAAGCAATCTCTTGCGGGACGCAAGCTCCCGCGCTATTCTCCGCTGAGCGTCAGTTCCATATATATATGTACATACGTAAGTGATTTACATATGCTCGCCTAACTGCAAGTACTCTCGTCTCCTCTTTGCTCTTCAGCAGGTGAACGCATATCGGTACACACACATAAAGACTGCACTGACAATAGCGTCGACACACTGCCGACGATTCGAAACCCTCCAATCGAAGCACAAAAAAATAAAATTCCAACAACAAAAATATTAAAAGTCTATCCAATTAATTATATATTAATTAAGGGTAATTTTGAAAAAGTTTTTCAAGCTATTATTTGGTTATTTTCTGGCATTCTTAGCGGTTTTCCCTAACTGGATAATTAAATCTTTTGTCCGGTTCCTAAAGATAAAATCCAACCAATCTAAATAGTTTCCGATTATTATTTAATATTTTCCTTCGGAGTTATCAGCTTTTTCGCCTAGGTTTTTTGCAGTGTTTGTTCTGATTTATTTGTGTTTTGCAGTAGTATTTCATGATTTTCCGTATGTTCCTAAATTCGAATATAAATAATTAAGCTATTAATTGCTAGATTCATATATTTTTCCAAGCTACTTAATTTTAGCTATTTTTTTAAAGAAATTTGTTTCAAATTTTCCAATCCCGATTTTTTTCGAATTCCGACGGGTTTTTGTGCATCCAGACCCGGGTTGCTTGGTCCCATTTAGATGAAGAGAACATAAACTAAACCCATACTCTCCACAGCACCCAAGTTCACTAGTCCAAAAGGCAGAGCAGCGAAATCCACTCGGAAAGAAAGGAACCTTCCACCCAGCAGTTTGAAGATGGTCATATACCGACCATTGACGAAAGCGTCAAGCGAGTCTTTACTAGCGAAAAATCCCGAAAATCTCTCTGCAGTTGGGACTGAATTCCCAACGCATAAGCTTATTCGAAGCCAAGATCAGCAATACTGATTAAGCTTCTCCGTCCTTACATACGTTGTAAGTCCGTATGAAACAAGTGCGAGCCCTATGGGACAAAGTGCACAGAGAGTACGAAATATGCTCGGACCTCATTGCCCTAGAAGAATCCCTCGACACATTGCCTGTTCTTTAAACCAAATATGAGTACTGATACTCAGTATCCGAGTAATGCGCAGCACAAATTGCGAAACTATTGACAGAGCAAAGCCTAAAAACGCGCAAACACCCTCTCCCGCTTCGGCGTGGGAAGCGATTCTAGATTGGTTCCAAAACAAACGACTTTTACTCAACAGCTTAAGTTCGAAATCCCAAGAATTGGGTCATGCTCTAAAGGAGCTACAGTCCACGATTCAGGGGTGCTTAACCGCGCTAGCTCATTCTCACGTATGACAACTGGGATTGTGTGTTGGTTTTCCTTTGTGCGAGCAAACTGCCAAAGCTGACCCTCTATTTATGGGAACAGAACACTTTCCTAAGCGAAAAGTAAAAGACATTGGAGACCATCGAGTATATGAAACCGACTCCGGCCGTTCAAAAAAAACTTCAATCCTTCGAGACAAAGGCCAGAACTTCTCAGAAAGGGTGTGACTTATGCCTTAAGGAGAACCATCCGGTAAGATTGAGCTCGCGCATTCTCCAAATGTCAGTTGACGCGCGTTCCGGCTACATCAAAAAGAAGCAGCTCTGTCTAAATTGTTTCGCGAGAGGCCATCAGCTACGTGACTGCACGAGCACTCACAGTTGTTTTACCTCTTAAGGGAGGCACTATACTATACTATAATCCGAAATGGGCTGCATCCTTCACGACTCAGGTGCACCAAATAGGAGACCCTGATTCGATCGACAAGCTTCTCAGCAAGTTCTGGGAAGTGGAGGATATACCAGTCAAGATGGTAAAAGAATCTGATTCCTATTGCGGAGGGAACTTTACCCAAACTACAAAGACGCAAGCGGGAGGTACGTGGTGACGCTCCCGTTCTGTGATGCCCAGAATTCCGGATCCAATTTATGACATTCAAAGTCAATAAGCTGCCTGACTTGATCGACTTTCGCACGAAAAATATTTCTCACAGTCTGGTTAGGGCTGAATGCCTGCTATACCTGGCATCTGATACCTCGTCTGTATTATTTCACCTCTGTCAGTACGTAGTAAACGTAAAACCACCCGACAGATCGACTTCACACAAAAAAACTGGCTCACGTATAAACAAGAGAGAACGCTTTAGTTCCCCGACTATCTTCGAAGTGCGAAGAAGAGTCTTCAACACTGACAGTTTTTGGTGGTTTGTGGGCGTTAGAGTGGGCGTGGCAAAAAGTTTTTTGGCAAATCGAAAGAAATTTACAAAACCAATACAAAAATGAAAAAATATCAAAACATTTTTCAAAAGTGTGGGCGTGGAAGTTTTGGGTGTTAGAGTGGGCGTGGCAACAAACTTGCGCTGCGTCTATGTCTCTGGAGTCTGTATGCCTAATCTCAACTTTATAGCTTTTGTAGTTTCTGAGATCTCGGCGTTTATACGGACGAACAGATGGACGGACAGACAGACGGATAGACGGACATGGCCAGATCGACTTGGCTATTGATCCTGATCAATTCCTTCTGCCTATTACATACTTTTTAACGAATCTAGTATACCTCTTTATTTTACGAGTAACGGGTATAAAAATATATAAGTTCACACATTGGGCTAAACCCAAAACTCAACACTGAATCTGATATTGAGAGCTGCACAGGTACACTGGAATCTATTCTTACGGCAGCAGCTCGTATTGCACACCTAAAATCGCGAACGTTACTCATAATCCGAATAAGACTAACGCACAAATCGAGCAACTCGTTAACGAAAAACGACGATTATGTAGAAAATGGCAATCTTCCAGATCTCTATCTGCAAAACAAAAGCTCAAAATAGCCACACGGAAACACGGAGGATGAACACGTTGGGTGCCGATACGTAGAGCAACTTTCCCCAACAGGCATCATGTGGGGAGCCCACTCGACTCTTCGTCCACCGACTGAAACCGTTTTGCCGATAATGAATCCTTCCGGCGGCTGGACCCGTAGTGATGCAGAAAGAGCCACCATATATAACGAGGCCTTAAGCACTTTCGGGCTACCGTCCTCATCCGTTAACACCTACCAGCAACACACCTCAATTGTATTCCGTCCATAAGAAATAACCAAAATTGTTGAAGACAATCTCATCCCAAAAAATACCATTTCGTGAAAACCACGGAACAGGTTAATCGAATAACAGCGGAAATAAAAACTGATCTTGAAAATCGAGAAAACTGTACAGCCGTATTTTCAGACATATCCCAAGCATTCGACAAAGTCTGGCTTGACGGCCTAATCCTTAAAGTTCAAACTTCTGAAGTCATACCTCTACGATACAAATTTCGCAGTGCAGTGCAACACCGCCATTACCGATGACCATAAAATCGAGGCTGGAGTCCCTAAGGCAGCGTTCTTGGTCCCAAGCCGTTTAAGGTCCCCAATCCAAGCTACAGCACTGCTGGCATTGTACCTCATAATAGTGAATAAAAGTAAATGAGCAAAAGCAAGCACATGACGTTTACGCTAAACAGACAAGGTTACCCACCACTTTTGCTAAAAAAGTTTTGCTCCCGAGAGCAGGTGAGATAATGTACCTGGGAGTACATCTCGGCAAAAGACATAATGCCGACAACTTACACTGGCTCATCCAGGCCACCCTCAGCCTAGACCACCAGGTCTTACTCTACAATTCCGTATTGAAACCTATCTGGACCTATTGCTTACAGATATGGGGCAATTCAAGCAACAGCAATATTGACATCATTCAGCGAGCACAATCAAAGATCCTCAGGACGATCACCGTGGTACGTTTGGAATAAAACCATCCAAAGAAACTTAAATATTCCACATGTCCACTTAAAGGAAAATACCATAGCAAGCTTTCTTCGCACCCGCCTTTGTCGAAAGGACCTACCATCCCAGCGAAGAAATTTCGTTTATACGACCAAACGACGAACGAATCAGTTAGAAAAATAAAAAACCTTTTTAAAAATTTGTTATTGTTAAGATTTCTAAACTTATTCTTAGTTATTAAGCAAGAAAATTAAATAAATGAAAGCAAAGTCGCAAAAAAAAATTCTAAGCGCAATTAGAAAAACTGTGCAACAAATATACAGATGTATCGGCCTAGAAACAGAGCCTGTTTTATAAGCAAAAATTGTATGCATACAAACTTATAAAAATCGTCATAGTCAAGTAGACGAATTTACGTCACAAGTTAAAAAATTAATCAATAATAAAATAGTCAAGTCATCAATTTCAGAATATAATAGCCCACTTTTGTTAATACCAAAAAAAAAACCTTACGGGCTCGGAATAAAAGAAGTGGCGATTGGTAATTGACTATCGCCATTATAAATTTCCACTCCCCAGAATAGATGACTGTTTTGATTAACTCTAAATATTTTTCATGCCTCAAATTAATGTCAGGTTTTTAGAAGAAAGTTCAAGAAATGGTGATGAACAATGGTTCATACCTCTTCACGCGACCTCATTTTGGACTTATGGACTTTTCAAAGAATGATGACTATCGCGTTCTCTGGACTGGAGCGCTCTCAAGCATTTCTTTATATGGACGATCTAATAGTTATAGCTTGTTCCGAAAAACACATAATCAAGAACTTAACTGATGTTTTGACAGATGCAGAAAATCGTAAGCTACATCACCAGAATGTTCGTTTTTCATGCGTAAGGTCAAATTTTTGGGACACAAATGCTTATATGATCAAATCTTAACAGACGACAAAAAGTTCAATGTCATAGAGAATTGGATAGTTTCACATGATGCGGACAGCGCAATGCGTTTTGTTGCATTTTGCAACTACTACAGGAGATTTATCAAAAATTTCGCCGACTAGTCACGGCACATAACCAGATTATGTAAACATAAGGTCCCATTTTTATGGACGATCCCTCGCTGAAAATTAATTCGAATGCGACTCGAATATGAGGTACATAATTTTACGGTTGAGTATCTAAAGGGCAAAGAAAATTGTTTTGCCGACGCAGCGAAACGAAAAAATAGAATTTCCTAAGCAACCTATTCAAGATTCTAGAAGGCGATTCTAGAAAAGACGTTATTATTGAAAACTTATGTCCAAAGACATAAGAGAGTACATTTAAAAACGCAAAACATCAAAAATAACGAAAACTTCAATGACAATTACAGAAAGATAGTACAAAGACGAAAAGAGTACATAAAAAAATGCCAAAAATGCCACACTTAAAAAATAACAAAACATACGAAAACTCCAATGACAATTACATATGAAGTGATAGTAGATACAATAGGGCCTCTACCAAAATCGGATAATGGCATTAAATATGCAGTAACTCTCATATAACAAACAAAATGCAAATGCAAACCGTAGCAAAGGCAATTTTTATACCCGTTACTCGTAGAGTAAAAGAGTATACTAGATTCGTTGAAACGTATGTAACAGGCAGAAGGAATTGTTTCCGACCATATAAAGTATATATAGTCTTGATCAGGATCAATAGCCGAGTCGATATGACCATGTCCGTCTGTCCGTCTGTCCGTCCGTCCGTCTGTCTGTCCGTCCGTATGAACGCTGTGATCTTAGGAACTACACAAGCTAGAAAGTTGAGATTAAGCATACAGACTCCAGAGACATAGACGCAGTGCAAGTTTGTCGATTCATGTTGCCACGCCCACTCTAACGCCCACAAACCGCCAAAACTGCCACGCCCACACTTTTGAAAAATAATTTGATATTTTTTCATTTTTGTATAAGAATGTAAATTTCTATCGATTTGCCAAAAAACTTTTTGCCACGCCCACTCTAACGCCCACAAACCGCCCAAAGCTGCTACTCCCACACTTTTGAAAAATGTTTTGATATTTCTTCATTTTTGTATTGGTGTTGTAAATTTCTATCGATTTGCCAAAAAACTTTCTGCTACGTTTAAGACCCTCCTTCTCCCTTCCGCTAGCTGAGTAACGGGTATCAGATAGTCGGGGAACTCGACTATAGCGTTCTCTCTTGTTGAATCTGTTATACTGAAGTACGGTCCGATGAATACGTTCATTACGGACGTGGGAACAGAATATAAAAATTTAATAATTTCGGGTTTATTCAAATACTTAAAAATACAAAATATATCCTCCAATGCTCATCATCATCTGACAGTAGGAGTAGTCGAAAGAAGCCACAGAACTTTAAATGAATATATACGATCCACATACATATCAGTTGACAAAATCGATTGGGACATCTGGCTTCATTATTTTGTTTTTTATTTTAATACAGCCCTCTCTATGGTACATAATTATTGTCCATACGAGCTAGTATTGGTAGAACCAATTATTATTACGCTAAGGAAAGTAAGTTCAGGTTAGAGGTAGCTTATACAAGAGCTAGGAATATAATTGAAGAACATAAAAGGAAAAACAAGAGAGAACGCTATAGTCGAGTTCCCCGACTATCTGATACCCGTTACTCAGCTAGTGGATGTGCGAAGGAGAAATTTCAACACTGACAGTTTTTGGCGGTTTGTGGGCGTTAGAGTGGGCGTGGCAAAAAGTTTTTTTGCAAATCGACAGAATATTACAAGACCAATACAAAAATGAAAAAATATTAAAACATTTTTTAAAAGTGTGGGCGTGGCAGCTTTGGGCGGTTTGTATGCGTTGGAGTGGGCGTGGCAAAAAGGTTTTGTGGCAAATCGATAGAAATTTTCAAGACTAATACAAAAATGAAAAAATATCAAAACCTTTTTCAAAAGTGTGGGCGTGGCAGTTTTGGGCGGTTTGTGGGCGTAAGAGTGGGCGTGGCAACCTGAATCGACAAACTTGCGCTGCGTCTACGTCCCTGGAGTCTGTATACTTAATCTCAACTTTCTAGCCTTTGTACTTCCTGAGATCTCGACGTTCATACGGACAGACGGACAGACGGACAGACAGACGGACGGACAGACGGACATGGCCAGATCGACTCGGCTACTGATCCTGATCAAGAATATATATACTTTATATGGTCGGAAACGCTTCCTTCTGCCTGTTACATACTTTTCAACGAATCTAGTTTACCCTTTTACTCTACGAGTAACGGGTATAATAAGGAACTTAAGGATTTCACAAAAAAATTATTTATGCATATATTTACGAATTCAGACCGAGAGTTTAATAAAAAAAATAATACGGTTGGTTTTTGATATATTATTAAACGTTTTATTTATTCCAATAGAGGAAGAACTAGAGCCTTTGGATTATCACTTAGTTGGATAATGGATTTCGAAATTATAATGGGCTTTAGCAAAGCTATCGCAATTGATAGCATACTGAGAACGTAACTGCCTTATGGGGACATGTTTGCGTTTATATAGGCAGATTGGGATAGCTTTGGAGAGGAGAAGCTCCCGAAAAATAGGAGTAATTGGAGAATTCTGAGACCATTGCGGGGCGGAAGTTTTTGTTATTTCAGTTGGCTCGCCAAGTGGTCAAATGTTTACGATTTGTTATTTTAGTTGGCCTCGCCAAGTGATCGAATGTGTAGGGTACGACGTTGGCTCGTAAATAACAGCTAAGCTTAATCGAAGGGCTCTTGATCTTTGATTACATTTTGTTCTTAGACATGAATTGTTACAATAGTGTATGTGGTTTTGTACTTAGACATTAATGTGAGTGTGTGAGTTGGGGAGTTGTGGGTGTAGAATGGATATGTTACTTCCCCATCCTTAAGAAAAAAGTCTTTCCTCAGGCGTTAAGATTAGGGTACAATACAGGGGTATTGGATGGGTACAATATTGTTTGTTTCAGAACTTATAATATTTTCGTTTTTTAGAGTTTGATTTTTGAATTTTACAATTAATTTTTGGGGTATAGTCTTATATTTATAGATAGCGTACAATAATGCAATTATAACAATTATGATTAATGTTGTAAGTGTTATTACTTGAAATATATTATTCGTCTGATTGTGTTGTTCGATTATTGCTTTTGTTTGAATGTATTCGAGTGGTTCGAGATTTGTTACATTATTATTTACATAGATACATTGTGTTGTTAATTAATATTTCTTCTATTTGAACAGAACAATTAAATGCTTTTATCATGTTATTGCCTTCTATTATAGTTGCTCTGTTGATACAATTTTGGCTAAGGATAGTCTTGGGAAGGTTCCAAGTTGTAATTATATTAGGCTCTACATATTTTATTTCGAAATCAGAATGTTTTACTGTATCTACATTGAGCTGGGACCTGGTTTATATTTATTTATAACCAAGCTCTGAGATCTATTGATCCGGTTTGAAAGCTTAGGTAACCGTTTTTGGCCTGGAGGGGGGTTACTTCTAGATATTGTGTGTTAATTGTCGATGGGAGGCGTAACATGATTATCATGCTCAGGAATAGGCCTGGAAATATCGTTATTATATTTACTCTTATTAATTTTCTTTTTCTTTTTAAACTTGTATTTATAGTGTATTGTCTTTCTACCTCTTTTTGTTTCTTCGAAATGTTTATCATCTATTTGTCTTAAATTTCCTGTCTTTTTGAATGGGTTAGTTGTTTTTTATCTAACTAGAGGGGATTCTCTAAAGTTGGTATCTATACTGAAGTCATGTCTTTTCTCGTTGAGTTTGTCAAATTTATTTACTTTATTTTGTTGAGTGTCATAAGCAGGGGTTCCTGCAAAAATGAAGATGTCAGCTGGAGTTCGACCGGTTGTATTATGCTTTGTTTTGTGATTGTATACGTAAAGAATTTTTTCGAACTTCGTGAATTGGTTTTCGAGTTCATTTTCGCTTGTTATTATTCTTAATTTTTCATTAACAGTTTTATGAAATCGCTCAATGTCAGAAATTCCATTTTTACTTGTTGTTATATTGAGGGTCACTCCTTCTGATTCTAACCAGAGTTTAAGTGCAGCGCACATGAAAGCGGAGTCTTTGTCGGCTTTTTTTCTGTAGGTTTACCCATATCGTTGAATATGCGTAAAAGAGATATTTTAGCTTCAAGCCAATCTCTACTGTTTACTTCTATCAGGGAGGCGTAGTTAGAATAAATGTCAATACATGATAGGAATTTTTTATTGTTTATTAAGTAAAAATCCATGACATACTTGTCTCTGGGATTAAAGGTTTCTAGGGTTATTTCAAGAGTTAATTACTATATATATATGTATATATATAGTAGAAGATCAAGTTTTATTAAGAAATTAAGTAGCACATAAACTGGAATCTAAATGTACGGGCACCTATAAGGTAGATAATATAAAAGAGAGAGACTGACAGTTTTTGGCGGTTTGTATGCGTTGGAGTGGGCGTGGCAAAAAGGTTTTTGGGAAAATCGATAGAAATTTTTAAGACTAATACAAAAATGAAAAAATATCAAAACATTTTTCAAAAGTGTGGGCGTGGCAGCTTTAAGCGCTTTGTGGGCGTTAGAGTGGGCGTGGCAAAAAGCTTTTTGGCAAATCGATAGAAAATATACAAGACCAATACAAAAATAAAAAAATATCAAATTATTTTTTAAAAGTGTGGGCGTGGCAGTTTTCGGCTGTTTGTGGGCGTTAGAAAGGGCGTGGAAACATGACAAACTTGCGCTGCGTCTATGTCTCTGAAGTCTGTTTGCTTAATCTCAATTTTCTAGCTTTTGTAGTTCCTGAGATCTCGACGTTCATACGGACGGACAGACAGACGGACAGATCGACTCGGGTATTAATCCTGATCAATAATATATATACTTTATATGGTCGGAAACGCTGCCTTCTTCCTGTTACATACTTTTCAACGAATCTAGTTTACCCTTTTACTCTACGAGTAACGGGTATAATAAGGAACTTAAGGATTTCACAAAAAAATTATTTATGCATATGCATTTACGAATTCAGACCGAGAGTTTAATAAAAAAAATAATACGGTTGGTTTTTGATATATTATTAAACGTTTTATTTATTCCAATAGAGGAAGAACTAGAGCCTTCCATGATAGAAATTTTTTATTGTTTATTAAGTAAAAATCCATGACATACTTGTCTCTGGGATTAAAGGTTTTTAGGGTTATTTCAAGAGTTAATTACTATATATATATGTATATATATAGTAGAAGATCAAGTTTTATTAAGAAATGAAGTAGCACATAAACTGGAATCTAAATGTACGGGCACCTATAAGGTAGATAATATAAAAGAGAGAGATAATATAGATATATTAAAAAACAAGAGTAAAAAACAAATAGTACCTTATGTACATATTAAAAAGGTTTTATTCATGTTTAGTTTCATAGAACCAAAAAAAAAACAAAAAGATATAGAAAAAAAAGATATATTAATTATAATTCGAAGTATTTCAATATGTTTATTCGAGTAGTTGTACAAATTATGATAAGACTAGTGCGGTCTGCACGTGATGAGCCGAATTCGTATATTAGTGCGTGGCGATGACCGACGCTTGTTATCTCCAAATCTCGACTGCTCTCGTCTCTGTCCCCGGCAACGTCGTTGGCTTTGTCGCTGGCTACGTTCTTCAGCAAAGCTTAGCTTTCCTCTCGAAAGCTCCAAAGTGTTTTCATTAAGCCGGACATAAGCAAAAAGTAACTCCAGTTAACTTATACATTTAAACACGGAGATTTTCCAAGAGAGGCTTTTGGGAGGAATTCCGGAACTGACTTCTCCGTTGACACTGTAGGTGGCTAATCACCGACTGCAACCTCGACAGAAACAACACAGCCTAACTGAGTCGGTTGCATTAGCGGCAATCCCGACAGAAGCTTTACTTGACCGACGCACAGCAGTTCGTAGAAGAGACTGGCGCCAATCAGTAAGTTTGGGTAAGTTCCAGTTGCAAGTGTCAATGTCTAAGCAGGGCTGACTTTCAATAATATTGGAGGCAATAACAGCAGTGATGCCGGCCGAGTTGACTTTGACTGTCGAACCATCTGTCTCAAAACTAGAATCTCCTATTACAGTAGCACAAGCTGTCGATTTTGCATTCTCAAGCTTAAGCTTATGTGCGAATTGGGATGTTAAAGGTGCAGTTGGGAGTCGAGCAGAGCACGGCAAGAAACGAAAATTCCAGAACGGTTCCTCACTAATACGGTGGTAGTTGCAAGAAGCACCACATCTTTACCAATATCCTGTGCAAGAAGAGCAGCAGGCGCTGCAGATAATGCAGAGGGTTCTTCGGTATGATGTGAGTCAGATGCAAGCGTTTCACCAGGCTGTGTTTTTTTTGTCGTGAAGGCGAGGCCAAGATTCCCAGATAAAGCATGCACGGCAACTGCTGGAATGTCACTGCCTCAGTTGTTGCCCAGTCTTGAGGCAATTTATGCAATAGTGCTAGCCTTTTGCTTCTTGAAATGGATTAGCTGGGGTCAGGTTTTTAAAGCTCTGGGCACCATATATTGAGTGACCAGAATCATTGCAGAATGCACAGGTCGAAGCGCTGACCGACGCAAATCAGAGCTCTGTTGCTTCCCACCTGATGCCTGGCGCATAGCTTGCTATGGCGAACTCAATGTTTTGCAGCGTTCTGCATCGCCGCTCCAGAAACGATGCCATTGATTCCCACGTAGTATCTGAATTTTTTAAGACTGGATCCTCTAAATTCTCCTCCCATTTCGCCTGACTCGCCGGATCCAGCTTCTGGACAAGAGCTTGGGCGATAATGCATCCAGCGGCTTGTTTTATTGAACTCATTCCATTCAGCGCACGAATATGAGCTTTGAATTTATCCGAGAGCTCACGAAGCATTAAAACTTGCCTTAGCCCCAACATCTCATTGACATGCGCCTGAAAAACTAAGCTCCGATCAGCAAATCTGTTTTGTAACAATTCTAAAGCCGGCCAGTTGGTAAAGCCTTCAGCGAATTCTAGAAGATCAAAAGGGGGCAGCGATGGTGCTCTATTCCGGAGTAAACGCTGCCGATGCCCACAATCACGCGGGGAATTGCCGTCAGTGGCATGAGTGGGCGTGGATTTGTGAGGCGCGCTTTGACATCTCCCCGCTAACTAAGGACTTAAGCGTTACGATAACATCATAAAATTTCTTACTCAAATCGCTTTTAATTTCATACTAAACAAGCTCGCTCAGTTTTCCGAATTTTTTGTTGCAACTCATAGATCAGCCCCAATCTCACATAAAGAACGGAATCGTCAAACAAAGTTAAGGCAGAACTTAAAAAAGAATCTGCTAATCGTTCCACTCTATTATATATTGCAGTTCCATTGCGCCTTAAAAATGTCACCATAATATCACGTCGGGGTCACCAAAATGTTGAGCTAAGAAGCCTTTTTATTAGCTTTTTTGCAAAATGAAAGACGAGACCCGAAAGTCATTATTTTAAAAGGAAATTCTTAATGTTCGTATACAAAAAGCAACGCATACTTTTCAGTGTGAAGCATAAGCTTAGCAATGCATCATTGAATTTTATTACCTCATTTCCTATTTTTTGAATAATATTTTTACATCCGGTATTCGTAGAGTCAAGAGGTGTACTAGATTCGTTTAAAAGTGTGTAACAGGTAGAAGGAAAAGTATTCGGCCATATAAAAAAACTATATTCTTGATCTGGAACAATAGATGAGTCAATTTAGCCGTGTTCGTTTGTATGCCCACACTTTTGAAAAAAATTTGAGATGATGACATTTTTTCATTTTATTATTTGCCTTTCCAATTTTTTTTATATAACTGTATTCTGTAATTGTATTATTTTTTTGCCAATTTCTATTAATATGCAAAAAAATTGAACTTTCGTGTTTGCACTCCCATTATCTGACAGTTGCGGAACTCGACCATAGCGTTGTTACATATATTTACATAAAAATAATTTGGTTGAGTAAACAAAAACATCCAATTCCACTATTCTAAAATCCCAGTTGTAAGGAAAATATTTTTGACTGCGTTTCATGTTTCAAATGGTTTAACCCCAGCCCAGTCGGATGTGATTGCAAAACTTTCAAATACTACATTTGACCGCCATATTAGGGTCCACAATTTCCAATGACAATGCATGTTTTCAGGTTTTACTAGTAAGCAGTCTATTTAGTTTATTATGTTTCTTATTTTTATCCTTCTCCATATCCCCTGCACCCTGACTAGCTTAGAGACGGGTATATTCAGAAATTTAACTGAGGCGTTCTCGCTTTTTAGCTACCATATGCTGCATCTCTTTAACTACAAAGACTTTGTTAATAATATGTCATATTTTTATTGAGAGTATAAATAAATGAATTTTAACATTTCAAAACCATTTATTTACTTTTAGATAAATACTACATTAATTTCACGACAGAATCAGTATATGTTCCTATTCAAAAAACACTTATTTTTTGACAACTATATTAATTTAGAGGATATTGTTGAAAAGGAACTATTATACCATCAAATACTGCATTGCCTAAGAAGTGAAAGATATCCAATAACTGAAATGGAAGCGATTATGCTAACTGCTCTTCAGAGCCAACTTGAGCTTGGTGACTGTAGTGAATTAATAACAGATTACAGGGCTGTCGCTAGTCATTGCTTACCACCAAGATTTGTACCAAATATACCACATGAAGCTGTCGCAATGCACCATCAAAGTCTTAGAGGAATGTTACCAATGGAGGCTAAGAAAGCTTTTCTAAACTTAATAAAAAGCTGGCCTCTTCATCGAGCGACTATTTTTGATGTTATGGTAAGCATTATTGATTTAAGCTAAACATTGAATATTCGTTAAAATCGCTACAACCGAGGAGTGGTCACATGGCTTGCCTAGTATTTATACCCGTTACTCGTAGAGTAAAAGCGTATACTAGATTCGTTAAAAAGTATGTAACAAGCAGAAGGAAGCGTTTCCGACCATATAAAGTATATATCAGGATCAATAGCCGAGTCGATCTGGCCATGTCCGTCTGTCCGTCCGTATGAACGTCGAAATCTCAGGAACTACAAAAGCTAGATTAAGCATACAGACTCTAGAGACATAGAAGCAGCGCAAGTTTGTCGATTCATGTTGCCACGCCCACTCTAACGCCCACAAACCGCCCAAAGCTGCCACGGCCACACTTTTGAAAAATAATTTTATATTTATTCATTTTTGTATTGGTCTTGTAAATTTCTATCGATTTGCCAAAAGACTTTTTGCCACGCCCACTCTAAAGTGCCAAAAAGTGTCAGTGCTGAAGACTCTCCTTCGCACTTCCACTAGCTGAGTAACGAGTATCAGATAGTCGGGGAACTCGACTATAGCGTTCTCTCTTGTTTTTTTATTACTTTTGTAAATTTCTAATGGATTTGCAAAAAAACTTTTTGCCACGCCCACTCCAAAAACTGTCCGTGTGGAAATTTCTCCTTTGTACTTCCATTAGCTGAATAACGGGTATCTGATTTGAAGCCATATAAGCTATATGTATATTAATGTTATATGAGTATCAACAGCCGACTCCGATATTGCCAAGTCCGTCCGTCCGTTTCTATGCAAACTATTTTCTCAGCTTTAAAGAAAACACCACACAAAGAAGCGACTAAAGGGAGCGCGTGTTTTCGATGTTCATCTGCCTAACAGGATTCCCCTTAGAAATTAATTAAATGGAAACGTAGAAGAGGTAGCTTTTGTAAAAAGTGTTTCCTCATAGCAGGATATCATTCTGCGCGAAACCAGAGTCCGAAGTCGCTTGTAACTGCGTTGGAACGGTGTCACACAAGCTCAAAGGAAAATTATCTTATCGAGGTATTAGATCTATGTGCCCCTAAAAGCATTCGCTTTTGTAGCTTGTTTATCATTATGCTCGGCCTTTGATTAATTAAGGCCCAAAAGTGCATGCGCAAATAAAATGAAAAAATGCCATTTGTATATCTAAAATTTGGTTTGTCTCAAATATATTCGATTTGTTGAATTTGCTGATTAAAATTTGAATCGTTTTTGAAGGGGAGGGGTTGCGTAGGTGAGCATGAAGTTAAGTTCCAATTTCGTATCTATAGTAAACAGTAAATCTTATTTGTGTCAAAAGTGTATATGAAT
This sequence comes from Drosophila yakuba, assembly GCF_016746365.2. NCBI lineage: Eukaryota > Metazoa > Arthropoda > Insecta > Diptera > Drosophilidae > Drosophila > Drosophila yakuba. Next base: position 466,919 of record NW_025048821.1, on the reverse strand, counting down.
TTTAAATATCCAACCTTTATTTAGAGTTCGGTCCCTGACGTGTTTAAATCAAGCTCCGTATAAAATCGTTTGAGTTGAGTGAAGTAAATGGGTATTAATATAAATAAAATAAATAAAGCGAAATGGACGCCCTGTGCGATGCATATATACATCCTTTTTTGTTTGAAAAAAATTAAATTAAAATTATATTTTCAGCCTACAGTATTTACTACAAGTGAGGAGTGTCAACCATATTATTTTGTTTTGTTTGAATGATTTAGTTAACTGCCTGTTTGACTCTATTAATCGGGATCCCGACATTTTTAACATTTCAAAATTGGAGGCATCTGGTGTGTTCTAAACTAGAAAGTTTAGGCTCGTGGCGATCCTATGAGTAACTTCGGTATGTATGGTCGGTATCGACATTTAACAATTTTCGCATATACGACTCTGGCAATAAATCGGTCAACCTACTAGTTTCTTTTACCATCATTAGGAATACGGTCAGATTACTTGAAAGTCAAGGCAAATTTCTCTGTTCCCACACCAGTGCAACACCGTCCTTATGGACCACCCTTCCTCTAATGAGAACAGACGTTTGCATGTCTGCTTCTACACGCTCTTCTGTATAGAGTGCGGTTAGTTTATTCCCTAACTGTTGGGTCAAAACCCAATTAGAATAATCTTGTATATTTGAATTCCGCGTTTTTTGAATGATGTTAACATAACAGCTGTTGCGCTAGGCTGCCAACTCGTACTAGCGAACGAGTGGCAGATAAGAATTGGAAAAAAGAGAGGATAGAACAAGGACAGATAAAAAATTGAAGTTGAAGATATAGCCACGAGGAGTTTAAGTGAGGATAAATAATCAAGAATTGTCATTAAAATTTAACTATTAAACTAGCACCATCCGACTTATCATTTATACTCAAGAAAAAGCTCTTGTTTTTACATTTTGGCGACCGTGACAGGACTTGTGCTACGTTTTAGTTAATTGTGGTGATGATTGTGGTTACGTTCGCCCCCATTTTTACTTTGCTCTAAGTCTCGCACGCGCCTTTACGACTTTTGCCCTGCCAAACTCTCGTACATTCGCGCATCGCGTTCGCTGCCGGTCTACCCAGCGTCCGCATAGGATTTTCGCTAGTGCATTTGCCCACAACTACATGCGGCGCAGGTGCCGGCTATACTCAAGGGTCTCCCGCCGCATCATTGGACATCGTTGGACATCCTCCAAGTGTCATCGCCATAGTTGGAGTCGACATCTCGGTCCTCCATCTATACATATTGCCCCCAGGAGCACCCCCATACATAACCTCATTCTGTCGCAACACTCTAGGTTGCACTCTAGGCTTGGCGAGCGAAAATTTTCCACTACATCTCGTCGTCTCGCTCGCTCTCACAGACCTTGTCAAGCAAGGAATATCCAGATCGAAATTAAATAAAGTAAACAAACATCTGCAAAAATGTCTTCGCTGGAGCAACTTAAAGCTCAACGAACGAGTGCTCGAAAAAACCTTACACGTATGAGCAAATCAGTGGAACCTGGTTTGAATTTATCTCCGTTGGAATTATCTTGCCGTTTGTCGATTTTGGAATCGTATTTTAAACTTGCTTTATCTACCCAGGAAGCCATAGAGCAGATGGAGCCAGCTGAGGCGCAGCGCAATACTCGCTTCGAAATAGAGGAACTGTTTATCCACGCCAAGGTTTGCGTTCAGGAGCAACTTGGACCAGACGCTAACAGCACCGGCATTCATGAATCTACGGTTAATTTTGGGCACACATCTGCAGTTAAGCTCCCGCGCTTATCATTGCCGACATTTGACGGCAAATACTGCGAGTACCAAAACTTTATCTTGTCGTTTAACCAAGTTATTGGCCACCAGCCATCCATGTCTAAGATCGAGAAGTTCAACCAGTTGTTAAACTGTCTTCGAGGACCAGCCCTTGAAACGGTTCGAGCTTTCCAGGTGACCGCAGACAACTACACAAAGGCTCTGGACCGCTTAAAGCAGCGCTATGACAACCCGACTCTCGTATTTTTGGATAACATATCGTCACTCTTCGCATTGCCAACTGTCGCCAAGTCAAATGGTCAGCAGTTGCGCAGCCTAATCGATAATGCATCCGCATTATACAACTCGTTGCGTTCGTTGAGCACCGAGCCACAGATTTGCGAGGCCATGCTCATCTCCATAGTTATGGGCAAAGTGGACCAGGAGACTAAGAGGAAGTGGAATGAGTCGCTGGACTACACTACGTTGCCTTCGTGGGACAAATGCGTTGGAGTCGTTGAACGTCATTGTCAATATTTGGAATCGGATAAGAAGCCTCCTGCTGAAGCCCCTATGAGTCAACCAGGTGGCCATAGGTCGCGCTCGCAGAGGAATCAGGCAAGTCTGTCCTTCAATTGCACCACACAAACTTGTAACATCTGTTCACAGACAGACCACAAGACCTTTAGATGCCCAGAACTAATCAATCTCGCCTTAGATAGTCGCCTTAATGCAGTAAAGCGCCACAAGCTATGCATTAATTGCCTTGGCAGGGGTCATCTTGTAGCCAACTGCCCGTCGACGCGGAGGTGCCACTCATGTGCACTACCGCATCACTCGCTGCTTCATCGGCCATCGCCAGGATCGGCCGCAGCTCCCTTGCCACTCCCTCAAGCGGAGCCTGTACAAGTTTCGGACGCAGTCGCGCATACTCACACGGAGTCTCGTTCCGACTGTGTCATTCTGGCCACGGCACTGATTCTGGTCAAGGATGCAGCTGGAAGCTACAAAATAGGAAGAGCGCTTCTGGATTCATGTTCTCAGGTGAATTTCATATCCGAGGAGTTTGCTCAAAGACTTCGACTGCCACGGAGCAAGCTCAACCTCGAGATTCGTAGCATTGGTGAGACACAAACGCGAATTAAACACCATGCAACCACCAATATCAAGTCGAGGCACAATGGATTCGAGTTGCTCCTTGATTTTTGCGTGACATCCCACATTGCCTATCATCCAGAATCGGAAATTGACATTTCTGCGTGGAACTTTCCGCAGCACTCATCTCTTGCTGACGAGAGCTTTAACAAGTCTCGTCGGATCGATCTGCTTTTGGGGACGGAAACCTTCTTCGATATATTGGCAGTCGGCCAAGTTAAATTAGGAAAGGATCTGCCCGTACTACAAAAAACACTACTTGGATGGATAGTGTCTGGTCGATGTCGAGCTCATCCCAGAACACTCCATCAGTACTCATCCATCGCATTAACAGAAATTGACCAAAAAATGGAACGGCTATGGCGCATCGATCATGTGGAGCCTCCTGAGATCACACTTACGCCAGAGCAGCGAAACTGTGAGGAGTTCTACACCAAAACGGTACGACGTAATTCAGATGGTCGATTGGAAGTACGACTTCCATTTAAAGATGAACCTACCGTTCTCGGAGCCTCATTCGACATTGCCAAAAGGAGATTCCTCTCCCTCGAACGCAGCCTATGCAAAAGGCCTGAGATAGGGGCCAAATATGTTGAATTTATGCAGGAGTTTCAAAATCTGGGACACATGAGTCCCGTGAGCCATCCACAGTTAAACACTCCGCATTATTATATTCCGCACCACTGCGTGCTCAAGCCTAATAGCACATCAACAAAGCTCAGAGTGGTTTTCGACGCATCCTGCAAGACGACGTCCCAGAAATCGCTCAACGACATTCTGATGGTCGGGCCGACCATTCAGCCAGATCTTTATACACTACTCCTGCGTTTTCGGATACATCGCTATGCCATCACTGCTGATGTGGTCAAGATGTTCCGCCAAGTCAACATGTTTGCCGAGGATCGCAGATTCCAATACATTCTTTGGAGAGCGTCGCCATCGCAACCATTGAGCACCTTCGAATTGAATACTGTAACTTATGGCACAGCGGCTGCACCGTATCTAGCCATACGCAGTTTGTCATATCTAGCCGACAAATTCATGGACAAATTGGAGATTGGAGCTAAAGCCATCAAATCGTCTTTCTATGTGGATGACTTCCTAGGTGGAGCGGATACGGTAGAGGAGCTACATCAAATCAAAAGGGAAGTTACAACGATTCTACAGGATGGCCAATTGGAACTCGCAAAATGGCATTCAAATCACTGCAAGTTTGTCGATGACGCTACAGTCAAACATTTGCAGTTGGACGACGAAATGCTAACCAGCACGCTTGGCCTAAAATGGGACCAAGTACGGGACACATTCATGTTCTCGTTCTCGCCAAGATTCGATTCGGACCACGTCACCAAGCGCTCGATTTTGTCCATAGCCTCTTCGCTGTTTGATCCGTTGGGATTAGTTACTCCCATTATCATAGTGGCAAAAATTATCCTCCAGGAGCTGTGGCTCCTAAAACTACATTGGGACGAGTCCGTACCCCAAGGCATTCATACAGCTTGGATGTCCCTGCTTGCATCGCTTTCGTCGTTGGAGTCTGTAGCAATACCACGATATTGCCTCCAATCAGCGATACATACCTTTCAAATACACGGCTTTTGTGACGCCTCCATTCGAGCGTATGGATGCTGCATCTACGCTCGCACAATCGGATCAGATGGGCTGACCAAGGTACAGCTAATCACATCGAAGTCCAGAGTTGCTCCCACCAAGAAGCTATCTCTGCCGAAATTAGAACTGTGTGGAGCACATTTGTTAGCACAGCTCTACAAAAAAATCATTAGAATCTTCGCTGACAGAAAGCCGACTTCGTTCTTATGGTGCGATTCTCAAATTGTTCTACATTGGAATCGCCAACACTCGGCCACCTTATCAACCTTTGTCGGCAATCGAATTGCCGAAATTCAAGAACTCACGTCAGATTGCCACTGGAAACATGTTCCTACTCACTGCAACCCGGCTGATATCTTGTCCAGGGGCTGCACTATCACCGAGTTGGAACAATCGATATGGTTCGAGGGACCTGAGTTCCTAGGCCAAGATCATCAACATTGGCCAAAGGACAGTCGAGACAACAGTGACATTGATATGGAAACTGTCCAACTGGAAAAGAGAAAATCAGCCTTTGCCGTACACACGACTAGTAATCAACTACTTGAAGGAATCTACAAGATCAGTTCGCATCATCGCTGCCTACTAGTTATCGCTTGGGTGTACAGATTTACTCAGCGCTGCCGTAAACTAACGCCATTCCAATCACCTTCGCCGACGCCAGCAGAACTGATGCGGGCGCTACATTGCATCGTCTGGAATATTCAAACTATTCACTTCGCTCAAGAGATGTCCTCGGTCCTGAAGGGCCATCCGATTCGCACTAACCTTAAAAATCTTAGTCTCTTCCTCCAGGTTACAGATGGCTTCCAAATGCTAAAGGTCGGAGGGCGCCTGGAGCTAGCAGACTACCCAAAAACCCAAAAGCATCCTGTGCTGCTCCCAGCTAAGGATCCATTTGTGTCACAGTTCGCTCGCCATCTTCATCTACAGAACTATCACGCTGGGCCACGGACGCTCGTCGCTTTAATTAGAAAACAGTTCTGGATAGTGAATGCAAGGGACTTGGCGCGACAAGTCGTTCGCTCATGTATACATTGTCGCCGCTATCGACCAACTCTCGAAAGGCAGCTAATGGGCCAACTGCCTAAAGAGCGGATCACACCATCTAGACCATTTTCAAGATGCGGAATAGACTTTTGCGGACCAATCAACGTCTATTTGCGCATCCGGGGTAAGCCGCCTACCAAGGCCTACCTAGCCGTCTTCGTTTGCTTTGCCACGAAGGCGATACATGTCGAAGTGGTATCGGATCTCACGACGGATAGCTTCATTGCATCACTAAAGCGTTTTATTGCCCGACGCGGACTTCCCTCGGACATATTCTGTGACAACGCTACAAATTTCGCAGGAGCTAACAACAAGCTCGAATCGTTGAAGCAGTTTCTGTTTAAAGACGAAACAACAAGAACAATCCACTATTTCTGTCGCTCAGAGTTTATTAACTTCCACTTTATTCCACCCAGGGCTCCACACTTCGGGGGCATATGGGAAGCTGCAGTAAAAAGTGTCAAGGGACTACTCAATCGCACTCTTCGAGACACAAGGTTAACCTTCGAGGAGTTAGCCACTGCAGCTGCTGACGTCGAGGCGATACTGAACTCTCGCCCGTTAACGCCGCTCTCATCAGACCCGAACGACCTGGCCGCTCTCACGCCTGGCCACTTCTTAGTGGGTGACGCACTCCGAGCACTACCGGAACTTCCACCAATCGACGACAACCTGGACAAGTTGGATCGATGGAAAAGGGTCAGCGCACTCAAACATCACATCTGGAGTCGCTGGAGCCACGAGTACATCAACGAGCTCCAAGTTCGCACAACCTGGACGAAGACTTCACCAAATTTGGCTGTCAACGACATGGTAATCGTTCACGAGGATAATCTTCCTCCACAACGGTGGCTTCTTGGGCGTATATTCAGCACGATTGCAGGAGCGGACAACATCGTGCGTGTAGCCGACGTACGCACTGCCAAGGGAATCATCCGCCGCCCTATACGGAAACTCGCCTTATTACCTGTCTCTTGAAAGTCAATCGCATACTTTCAAGGGGGCCGGTATGTTGGGTCAAAACCCAATTAGAATAATCTTGTATATTTGAATTCCGCGTTTTTTGAATGATGTTAACATAACAGCTGTTGCGCTAGGCTGCCAACTCGTACTAGCGAACGAGTGGCAGATAAGAATTGAAAAAAAGAGAGGATAGAACAAGGACAGATAAAAAATTGAAGTTGAAGCCACGAGGAGTTTAAGTGAGGAGAAATAATCAAGAATTGTCATTAAAATTTAACTATTAAACTAGCACCATCCGACTTATCATTTATACTCAAGAAAAAGCTCTTGTTTTTACACTAACCTTTTGTTGTTTTTGAGATATGCCTTTTCTTCTCCTTCAAAGATTCGATTTTGTTTAGTAGGGTTGCACCTATCTAGATTAGCCTGTTGCGCTTTTTCGATGCTGTTTCTAATTGCCAGTCTCTGAGGTTCGTTGGCTGAGTGTAAGGCATATTTGAGTTGTATTTTTAATGCACCTAGCTATTTCCGTTAGGGTGCTGTGGAATCGCTCTACTTGCCCGTTGGAGCTGTCGTATAAGGGGGGTGCATTAACGATGTCAATTTCATATTGCTTTTTCAATAACGAAGTTACGGTCTCCGAATTGAAGGATGCCTCAATTTCGCAGTATTTTGTTTTGGTATTTGGAAAGAAATTTACCAATTGTAATATGGGGCTGCTTACGTCAACTATGGCCCTAGAAGGTAATGGCTGTACCAACACGAACGTTGAAAACTTGTCCACACAGATTAAAATAATTTCTTATCCGTTGAGTAGATGTTTATATGCAGCATTTCGCCCGCATATGAGGGGATTGGTGTGACACTCAATTTCTGCTTCTTGAGGTGCCGGTTATACTTAGCCTTGATGCATGTCTTTCAGTTTATAACTACAGCAGAATCCGGTTATAGCGACTTTTAAAGGACCCACGATTTTACGTCGTTTTACCCGTGGAGTAGATGTTTATATGCAGCATTTCGCCCGCATATGAGGGGATTGGTGTGACACCCAATTTCTGCTTCTTGGGGTGCCTGTTATACTTAGCCTTGATGCATGTCTTTCAGTTTATAACTACAGTAGAATCCGGTTATAGCGACTTTTAAAGGACCGACGATTTTACGTCGTTTTACCCGGAGGACGCACTAACAGAAAGGTGGAAAACAAATTTTTATTTGTTTATTTTATGGTTGCCATGTTCGTAATATGTTTTAACATAAAGCATATAGACATTTAAAACATTTAGTGCATTAACTCACATTTGCCGACTTAACCATTAAGTTTTATTTAAAAAAATCAGAAAAAACTATAGATATAAAGGGACATCTCATGGAATATAGGCATAGGGTCTGCACACGCACGCTGTAAACATTTTTGTGATGTTTTGATATTTTTTCATTTATGTATTGGTATTGTAAATTTCTATCAATTTGCCAAATAAATTTTTACCACGACCACTCAAACGCCCACAAACCGCCAAAAACTGCCACGCCCACACTTTTGAAAATTGTTTTAATATTTTCCATTTTTGTATTGGTCTTGTAAATTTCTATCGATTTGTCAAAAAACTTTTTGCCACGCCCACTCTAACGCCCACAAACCGCCCAAAGCTGCCACGCCCACAAATGATCAGCACATGACTTTCCTATACATTTTCCCATCGATCGTCCAGTGCCATTCGACTGCCATGTGATTGTGGCGCCCCCTTTCCTAAGCACTGGATAACTACAAATAAGATTGATTTCCGGTAAGTTTGATGACCAAAATTGTTTATCTTTATTTTCATTACATTATCATTCTGCATGCCTTGTGGTACCGCCCCTCCCCTTTCGATGGGAGTATGTAGGTTCCTTGGTTGCTCTCATCCTCCGTAGGTCCGATTCCAGCTCTGGACGCGGGCTTAAACGGTTCTAATTTTCTCTTTATCCCTTCGGGTACCTGGCTTCGGTGAGTGCATTCTTGCGGAATGCTCCCGTTGACTGCAGCTTTGGCCTGACGGTAAAACGGTCGCCTCAGTTACTTGTATTTTGGGATACGTTGTATGTGCCCGTTCCTGACGTTCCTCTTTTTTAGTTGTTCTGGTATTCTGATGTTCGTATGGGAGTATCAGTATTCCGGCTTGCTCGCTGGATTTCTCCGGTTTTGGCGGGACGCTGAAACGGTCCACCTGCTCCGTGCATTCTTGGGTCCTGTCGATTCCTTTACTCCAAGCGGTGGAGTTCTTATTTTCTATTCTAGGTGGTAGATACTGATGACTCTGGTGGTAGCCACACGAAAAAACAATTGCCTTGCTGCCTTCCCAGATCTCGCTGTCGGGTGTGTTTGTATGACGGAGTATCAGGTTTGACTCCGGCTTTAGCCTGACGCTTAAACCGTAGACCTGCTCTGTCCATTCTCGGGTCCTGTTGACTTTGCCGCATACTTCCACTGTGTTCTTTCGGCAGATCCGCATCCCTGTTTTCGCTATTGTGAAGCAACAGGATCATGTGGAGGGATCCTGTTGCTTCAGGTCGCTGATGTGTACAGTGCGTTCTTTCTGTCATTCCGGTGGCCGATCTTGCAGATTACTGGCGATTAGGAAATTATAATTTGGTAACGGCTTCTCGAACCTTAGGCCCAGTTTGGAAGAAAATACCTCTGCCGCTTTTTATTTTGAGAAATGGTGCTCTTTGGCCCAAACAACCGATCTTTGCCTTCCATTGCATTATTCGCATATTGTAATTTCTTGCCTGGGAAATGTTTTCCAGGTTTCTCCGCACTACTACCAAAATCTTGTGTGAAAAACGCGGGTGAGTAGTCTGAATATAGTGATACACTCATTTATTTATTGAATCTTCGCATTTTTGAGACTAACAATAAGTGTTTCAAATCTTATACTAAACCCAACTAGCAGTCATATAGACAGAAGAAATGGCCCTGACAAATTATGGTTGGAAACCAGAATCAAGATCCTTGCGAGGGGATTTGGGTGTGCAGAGAGTTTTTCATTGTAGGACGCTTTTGGCTTGTCTATTTTATCTTGTACTGCGAGAATGCCGAGGACCCTGTGCATGTTTTGGTTTCGAATATACCATGATGCCCCATTGATAGCTTGCAGGATCTTGGATCGATGTCTATGTTGGGTTTTCCGCGTTTTTCTAAAGAGTGAAGGTGTAGAGCAGGACCTTGTAGTCCAGACACAAGGGCGATCGGGCATTTATGATCCAGTGGAGGCTGCTGGCTTTCAGTTTTAGGTGTAGTTTCTTGCATTCGATATGACTACGCCTTATTAGCCGTCAGTCGGGACAAGTTACTTCTATGACTTGGGGGATCTGCGTGCTATTCAGGCAGAGCGGAGGTCAAGTTTGTCTGTTAAGAGTAACCGTTATGTACTTGCGCTTTTTTTCATTTATTTTCGTACGCCAGTCAGATAGCCACTGCTCGACTACCATGAGCTCTTTCCTTTTGCGCTCACTCTTTTGCACCTACACCTTCCTACTGTTCGCTCTGCATTCTTTCACTCGTTTTCTTACTCGTTCGCTTAAGTATCATTATAATGATTGATTTTTGCCATTTACTTGGGTCGTAGTATTATTTTAGAAGTTATTAGGTTACCGCCTGGAGCCTCTTTTCGTTTTAGCTTCCTAATGACTTTTGTAATGAAATGAAGTTGGCTGCTGTGTCTGTAGAGCAGTCGATGTTCGCTTCTATTTTTTGTTGAGGAGTTATCTCAATTTGGGAACTCACATATTTTCTGTATTTTATCCAGTTAGTGTTGTGCGATTTATGGGCTTTGAAGGAGCGTTAATCGCCTGAGATATTTTTCGTCACCGCGAAATAAATCCTTCTGGTTCTGGATAGCGAAAGTGGTGTTTGATTCGTTCTCTGATTAAGATGCCGGTTCCGCCGTTGGCTTTACCATCCAGATAATCTGTGCGGTAGAAGGTATAACCTCTTATATGGAGGTTATATCGGTGCGTTTTAACCAGCAGCATGGCGTCGATGTGATTTGCATTTGGAAATTGCGTTATTATATTTGGCAAAAACGACTAAACCAACCGATCTTTGTTTAATGAATTAAGCAAAAAGTAATGCAATCCATTTCAGTTATAATGAAGCGTTTGAAAACATTAATAAGTATTGATATATTCTTACACATCCAGCTTTCGAAAAGGAATACGATTTAACTAAAGAATCTTAAGACAATAAAATTGAGTATGTATTTTAAAATAAAAATTAAGATTAAAGTATTTTATTATTTTTGAAAAAAAAAATTCAAGATCCTAAGGAACTCACTCAATGCTTTAATAAGACTATTATAAACTAATACAAAGACATGACTGAACGATTGGCCAAAGATATAATTATAACATTATATGTCGGGTCTCGCAGCAGTTCCTAAATTTTTTAAGTATAAATAAGTCAACTTTAGAGTCACGGCACCTAAACTGAATTTCCTTTTTGGCAGTTTATGGTCGTTAGAGTGAGCGTGGCAAACAATTTTTTTGCAATTCGATATAAATTTTCAGATCTAATAGAAAACTGAAAAAATATCAAAACATTTTTTCAAAAGCGTGGTCGTGGCAGTTTTGGGCGGTTTGCGGGCGTTAGAGTGGGCGTGGCAACATGAATCGACAAACTTGCGGTGCGTCTATGCCTATTTGCATGCTTAAACTCAACTTTCTAGCTTTTTTAGTTCCTGAGATCTCGACGTTCATATGGACAGACAGACGTATATATAGAACAAAAATACATTTACAAGTAAGAACAAATTATAAGCAGAACGTATTTGCTGGAGCTGCAGCTGCAGCTTTAAATAATAGATTAATATGGAAATAAAGATACCTATGGAATTACATTAAAAGACATACCATACTTAAAACAATTAAAAGAAATAACATAACATGTAAAACAAACAACTCTAATACTCTGTTAGCGCTCGTATTTACTTCGGCTGTTTAATACGCTGCAAAGAGGCCGAAGAGAGTATACTGCATTGGGTCTTCTATTGATCTTGATGCAATAAAAAGCGATAAAATTACGCACCAATAATCTTTTTAATACTCAATTATTGGTGTCAGTGGATCTTAAAACAAACAGCCATACATATATAGGTGCATACTTGAACGTATAAATGCGCATACACACAAAGTATGTACATATACAAAAATTTACTAAAGCCCACAAACCGCCAAAAACTGCCACACCCACACTTTTGAAAAATGTTTAAAAATTTTTTCATTTTTGTATTGGTCTTGTAAATTTCTATCGATTTTCCAAAAAACTTTTTGCCACGCCCACTCTAACGCCCACAAATCGCCAAAAACTGTCTGTGTTGAAGACTCTCCTTCGCACTTTCACTGAGTAACGGGTATTAGATAGTCGGGGAACTCGACTATAGCGTTCTCTCTTGTTCTTTATTATTTCTATTTAATGGTCGATCATAATTTGTTTTTTTTTTTTTTTTTAACTTAAACCATGCATTATTTCTTATATTTTTCATTATTTAAAATACTATGATTTACTTATATTTATTATACCCGTTACTCGTAGAGTAAAAGGGTATACTAGATTCGTTGAAAAGTATGTAACAGGCAGAAGGAAGCGTTTCCGACCATATAAAGTATATATATTCTTGATCAGGATCAATAGCCGAGTCGATCTGGCCATGTCCGTCTGTCCGTCCGTCTGTCTGTCCGTCTGTCCGTCCGTCTGTCCGTCCGTCTGTCCGTCCGTCTGTCCGTCCGTCCGTCTGTCCGTCCGTCTGTCCGTCCGTCTGTCCGTCCGTATGAACGTCGAGATCTCAGGAACTACAAAAGCTAGAAAGTTGAGATTAAGCATACAAACTCCAGGGACATAGAAGCAGCGCAAGTTTGTCGATTCATGTTGCCACGCCCACTCTAACGCCCACAAACCGCCCAAAACTGCCACGCCCACACTTTTTAAAAATGTTTTGAAATTTTTTCATTTTTGTATAAGTCTTGTAATTTTCTATCGATTTACCAAAAAACTTTTTGCCACGCCCCCTCTAACGCCCTCAAACCGCCCAAAGCTGATACGCCCACACTTTTGAAAAATGTTTTGATATTTTTTCATTTTTATATTGGTCTTGTAAATTTCTATCGATTTGCCAAAAAACGATCTGCCACGCCCACTATAACGCCTACAAACCGCCAAAAACTGTGTTTAAGACAGATAGTCGGGGAACTCGACTATAGCGTTCTCTCTTGTTTTTCTTTAATTTTGTTTATCCTTTATTATGATTATTATTAAGGAAGCTCAGTTCAGTTTAAACTTCATTTTTTTTTTTATCTTTTAATTATAATTATAATAATCATTATATAATTGAAATGAAGGTTTAATTTTTTTTCTTGTGGGTCTGTCGCCGAACACCAGCCGATCCTAGAACATAAATAGTAGCTACCTTAACGTTAGCTTATGGGACAACCCATATATTATCTCCGGTGTTGTCAAGGTAGGGAGGGTGTAGAATAGGGTAAAATTAACATCTCATAACCTAGATCCAATCGGAACCGAATGTTTCTGTCAATAATCCGGTATCTATCATTTTATTGGGACTTACAATATTTATTTCATTTTTTTATACATATCCTGTTGATTTTTGTTCATTTGAAACCGTGCACTTAAAGTATTGGGAAAAGGTGCTCCCATAAATTATAGAGTAAGCAAGAACCCCGCCCCATACGTCGAGCTAATTAGAGCAAATGCTAAAGTGCACACTGCCGAGCTCTGTCATGGCCCTGGCTGCTCAGCTAGGAAGAATAAAAAAAAAAAAAAAGTAAAAGGACTGCACGCTACACAATTGGCGCCCAATGTGGGGCCGACTTAAACACACCTGTCTAAAATCCTTTAGATATTTATACTTAAAACATCTGTATAAATGTGTTAGTTAGCTTCGCGGCTATTTGCTCGCATAACCCACCCATTAAATATCAATTTATTTTGTGTTTCAAACAAGGTTTTCTTTGTAACAAAAGTTTTTTAAGACACTCGGAAAATCGTCTTGTGGAATATTGGTTTTAATTTAAATTTACAAATTAAACAACCCAAACGAACCTGAGATATGAATTTTATCTTTAAGTAACTTTGAATTTGATTTTGAGAGGAAATTTAGATTATTAGAAAGATTTTTCTAATCTGACCGGATTGATACTCACCTTTTAATACAAATCGGACAATAGAACAATATATTAGAATTCAGTAAGGATACAATTTATTGATTATACATTTGGCGTTACATTGGCTCAACTTATCTTTTAGGTTTCGACATTTTGTGAGGCGACAGACCACTAGTTTTTATGAATTTGAATTAGTTGGATATACGTTTATATTATTAAAATGCCAGTTTATCGCAGTAATGAAAATGTGGCTTTTGAAATCCCCATTCAAGATCCGTTCTGTGGACTTTGCCACGAGGTAATGGAACATATTGATTTAATTGCAGTTTTGCGCTGCAATCATAAATTCCACAACAAATGCGTTGTAGACAGCTTTAAAGCTTCCCCGCAATGTCCTCCAACCCAGGTAACTTATCTGAAACAATAAACTGAATATTGAGATACAAGACGCTACGGTTGTCAGCGAGGCTGTTCCACCTTCTCTTAATTCGATTAGGGATTCTTCGGTTAATCCCAGAGGCACCAATAAAAGAGGTAGAGGAGCAACTCCTTGGAGGGGTATGAATACTCGTGCAGTGATTCGAAATAATGACGAACTTCCTATCGAAACCCGTCCAACTGTTGTATCCAAAAAAAAAAGAAGATACTCGCTCTTCTGTTTTGAATAGAGATGACGCCACTCATCTCGTTAGAGAGGCTATCGATGCTATTCAAGACCGACTTCTTCAATCCATAAATGGCTTACTCGCCTCGAACCTCAAAAAGGCTGTACAAGCACAACTAGCTGCCCTAAATATAAACCGAGCAGAACATGTTGAAAGTTTAAGACCCAATATAAGACCTTTCATCGTGTCTCCACCTGCATCATCTTCACTTAATGGTTTAAGCAATACACAAGATATAAACAGAAACACTTCTAAAATCTCTTTGGATAAAGATGCAGGCATTATTTAAAGCTGGAGGATTAAATTTGATTGCAGTTGGAAGGGCATGTCAGCACAGGACTTTCTCTACCGAAATCGTTTTTTGGCAGTCCAGAACTTTATTAGAGACTATCAGCTTCTATGCGATAATCTACACTTATGGTTCTCGGGAAGGGCCAATGGTTGATTCTGGCGCTTCCACCGCTCAAACCCAAATTTTTATTGGGAAACATTCTGTGATGAGTTTCGTAAAAAGTTTGAAGATATCGAAGACGATATTAAAGTCTGGGAATTAATCAATTCTCGAAAACAAGGTGATCAGGAATCTTTTGAGGATTTCCAATTCGCTGTAGAGAGATTGGTAGGCCGACTTAGCAAGGAAATTTCTGAACGTTCACTCGTACGAATTCTTATTCATAATTGAAAATCTTCCCTTCGTTATGAGCTTATGCACATGGGCATAACAAACTTAGCCAGTCTTCGTGAGGAAATCCGTACTCAGGAGCAATTCCATAAAAATTTGCGAACACAGTCAATCAAGTTCAAATTCAAAGCGCGTCCGCGTATAGCAGAACTTGCAACTGAAGTTGATGAACAGGTTCCCGAGAATGTTACCGCCATTCAACACAAGCGATTGATGTGCTGCTGAATTGCGAAAGGCCGGGACATCTTTTTTTACGGTTGTGGGGCTAAGAAAACGTTTTTTTTTTTTTTTTTTTGTACGGGCGAGTCCCACGGTCACACCTCCCGCCCAACCGACCGAGGGGCGCTGCCGTGTATCGTACGGCTCGAATCGCGGGAAGATAGACGCGATATAGAAGACAGTAAAGGACGAGGAAATATTTATATATAGTAGTAAGATCTAAGAATTCGTTAAGTACGTTAGTATTAATCTCTTTAAAAACGGCAGAGAGATCTACAATGATTTAAAATTAGAGGTACGTAATTTCTAGTAAATCTGCTTGGAACAGTGAAGTTTAGCCGACTAAGCAAGTCGGGACTATCTAATTCACCACGATTAAGGTTAAAAATAAAGACTGTTCCAAACATCGTTCTACGGTTAGCTAAGGAGGGTAAGTTAATTAACATTAATCTACTTGAATAAGGAGGTAATCTAATGTTTGCGTCCCAATTAAGGCGCCGTAAGGCAAAAAGTAAGAAGTTCGGACGGACTAGAGAAATAAATAAGGTTTTGATCATGTAAGGATCATCAAATTCCGTTGACCACCGTTTTATAAAACCAAGCACACACCTGGCCTCATTGACAATAGACGAAATATGGTCTGAAAATTTAAGTTTAGGGTCCAGAAGAACACCAAGATCATCAACATGTGTTATTCCGTCCAAAGAGCACCCACTTAAAGTGTAATTTGCGTGCATTAAGTTGGCACGATAAAAGGTCATATCTTTACACTTAGAGCCATTTAAGTTTAATACGTTATCACGGCACCAGGTTTTAAAGCAATCTAGCCCAAATGGCGAGAAATGTCCTTATATTGCAAGCAAAATTTTACATCATCGGCGTACCTTAGTACACGCGAATGATTTATTATTAAGGGAAGGTCGTTAATAAATAAGGTAAAAAAGAGCGGACCTAGGTGGCTCCCTTGTGGGACGCCGGATGTGACTCGGAGAATACAAGAAAGAGAATTTTTAAAGAGGACCCGTTGCGTCCTGCCATTCAGATAACTTAAAATCAAATACAAAGGTGCTGCGAATGAGGAGTGATAATGTTTTCAAAAAACTTAGGGATAGCAGACAATTTGGAGGTTCCTCTGTAATTGCTTGCATCCGATTTGCACCCTTTTTTATGGAGAGGGATCACAAAGGACTCCTTCCATATTTGGGGGAACTGTGTAGATTCCAGAGATAAGTTAAACAGTTTTAGTAGAGGTTTGCACAAGGCTTCCGCACAGAATCTAAGCACACAGCCAGGAATTCCGTCGGGACCTGGCGAATAGACAGGCTTAAAGAAGAAGGTCATAAAGCAGTGAGCTTTCTTTTAAAGTGGGACAGAATATTAAATTTGACTTTGATACCGCGTAAGAGTAAGGCCGTTCGGAATGGGGTAACGTAGAATATGTGGTTTGAAAAAACTTGGCAAATAGATCGGCTATTGCCTGATCCGATGTTACCGAAGTATTTTCAAAAAATAGCGAGGAAGGGTAACTGGTTGTTTTGCGCTTAGTGTTAACGAAATTATAAAACTGTTTGGGATCTTGTGCGAACTGGAACTTACAACGGTTTAAATAATTCTTATACATTATATTAAATAATTATATTTAAATAATTCTTCACTTACACTGAGCGTTAAGCACGGTAAAATTTAACCGAGCACTTACATATTTAAAAAATAACTTTCAAAAATAACAACTTAACATTTCTTAGATGTGTCAACTCTTTATTAAACCAAGAAGGTTTGTTAGAGGTAGACGGATAGTACATCGGAACACAAGAGTTGAAAAATGATTTAATTGCAGTATAAAAAATATCTATGGCATCGGGCATTGTGTTGCACGAATATAGATCGGACCAATTAAAGGCAGATATATAAATATTTAGCCTCCGAAAGTTTGCCTAACGAAAACTATGAATTCGTTTGGTTGACTTATCTTGCCTCTCTCTTTTATTACGGTACCTGTGTCGATTGTCACCTCGAAAGTTGGATGGTATGGATCTTCTGGTTGACTAAGAGGTGCTACTCTAGTCAGAAACACACTTTCAGGACTTGTAACAAAACATAGATCCAACAAACGACCAAGAGAATTTCGAATATAATTATCTTGCGATAACGATATGTCAAGCAAGCCGTCAATAAAGTCATGCTGTGCTATAGGCAGGAGAATATTCGACTGTTCTTCTGTGGACCACTTAGTGCCTGGTATATTAAAGTCACCTAGAACAACTAGTTGGTCCCTATCGGACAGTCTGTTTGAAAGGGATTGGATAGCGGACAAAGACGGCGGAATGTACGAGCACGTAATATAAACATAGCTATCAGAAAATGACAGCTTTACGCATAAGAATTCTAAGTTACGGAACTCATCAAAAAGTACCTCCTCTGACGTGAGGGTAGACCTAACTGCAATTAGGACTCCACCTCCCCGCCTGGAGGGACGATCATGCCTGTATACTGTTTACATACCAGGGAAAACTTGGCAGTTAAGTATCTCCGGATTTAACTAAGTCTCTGTAAACACAATAATATGGGATGCAAAGGAAAGGCTATTAGAATACAAAATAGTTAGCTTACTACACAAGCCTCTTACATTTTTATAACAGATAGTGAGACTAGATTTTAGTTGGATTCAGGCGCCACGATCAGCTGTGTGGGAAATGAAACTGCTGCTGCTCTTAGAAACAGCCCTCAATTTCGAAAATGTTCTGGAGTCATCCAAACGGCTAACGGCATAAAAGACGTAAAATTACAGGTGGCACCTAAAAGAATATTATATTTCAAAAAAAAAAAAAAAAAAAACCATTGAGGCCAGTGAGACCAGTGAGGGAAGCATAAATTGCCGACCAGGAGGTCTATTTCTGGATTTCATCAGTCAGCAGCGCTACCGTTAAGCGCAAAAACATGATTTAATTGAATTCACTATATTAACATTATCTACATCTATACATATTCTACCTTACACCGCTTTACCGCTTTACACCTGACCGACTGCTTGTTAAGCAGATCGGCACCCAGACAAGCAGATCAGCAAAAGTTATTCCGATCGGAAAAATAAAATCCGTCTTATGTTAGGAAACTAATTTAAGTTATTTTGTAAGAGAAATAGTATTTATTTAGGGCAATTCCTTTTTTTTCTTTCCTTCTCCCTTTATCCCATTTTCCTTCCTCTTCCCACATAAGCAAGAGCCCGCCTAAACTGGCGTGAGTACAAGAATGAAGTAAAAAGAAGAGAGAGAGTACCGCAGTAGGAGAGCAGCTCAAAAGAGCAGATCGAAAACAAATAGCTCTCTTAGGATTTAAAGGCGGTGTAAGCTGATTTCTCTTTCACAGGCAACCACTTGAAGCGCTTCATCGTGGGAAATCCAAAGTGAGTAATATTTATTTTCTTTTTATTATAATAGATAGAGCAGTTTACAAAACTAAACTAACTTAAGTAATATAGCACTGGCTGCAGGGCCTATGGCTATGTTCGTTTACAATTTTTATTTATTAATTTATTTTTTAAATCTAATTAATGGCTAGTTGGTTAAATGATTACTGTGTTTGTTGTTGTACATTTGTTTATTTTTTTTTTAAATTTGGTGGTATAATTCTGTTTTTTTTAGGAACGTTTGATCGCGCTATAGTCGAGTTTCCCGACTATTTGATACCCGTTACTCAGCTAGTGGAAGGGAGAAGGAGAGTCTTAAACACAGTTTTTGGCGGTTTGTAGGCGTTATAGTGGGCATGGCTGAAAGTTTTTTGGCAAATCGATAGAATTTTACAAGACCAATACAAAAATGAAAAAATTTCAAAACATTTTTCAAAAGTGTGGGCGTAGCAGCTTTGGGCGGTTTGTGGGCGTTAGAGTGGGCGTGGCAAAAAGTTTTTTGACAAATCGATAGAAATTTACAAGACCAATACAAAAATGAAAAAATTTCCAAACATTTTTCAAAAGTGTGGGCGTGGCAGTTTTTGGCGGTTTGTGGGCGTTAGAGTGGGCGTGGCAACATGAATCAACAAACTTGCGCTGCGTCTATGTCTCTGGAGTCTGTACCCTTAATCTCAACTTTCTAGCTTTTGTAGTTCCTGAGATCACAGCGTTCATACGGACGGACAGACAGACGGACATGGTCATATCGACTCGGCTATTGGTCCTGATCAAGAATATATATACTTTATATGGTCGGAAACCCTTCCTTCTGCCTGTTACATACTTTTCAACGAATCTAGTATACCCTTTTACTCTACGAGTAACGGGTATACAAAAATGTTAAATGGAAATGAAAATTGCTCATGTTTAAAATTTACCCTTGCCCCAATATTCGCTTTTCTAAAATCTTAAAAGAATAAAAACAAAAAAAAACTTGAAAATTAAAATACACATCCCTATATACCCCACTTTCCCTATTCTTAATGCCCTGCCGAGCGTAAATATTCCTTTTTTTTAAGCAAACAAAAAACTTTACATTTTTACATACATATCTGTTGCGATAATATCTACATGAACGCCACAGTCCAAAATTTCTTTTAACAATTTAAATCTAGATGATTAAAATTTGTAAGTTAGGGTAATCATTTAGGATATGTTGTCTAAATCTGTTCCAATTAAAACATTGTCAGTTTTTAAGTTTATTCCATGTTAAAAATTAAATTTTATAATGTTTAAATCCGAGTATATCTCTCTACGGGTGCCATGCGGCGTCGGAAGCTGTATGTCGTATAAAATGTAGCATACTTGTAGGGATCACCGGTTATGTCAAATGTTTAGTGGTGGTCAAGGTAGGGTGGGCATCGACAGCTTATCAGCTGCTGTCGTACGAGTGTGCTATGTCCTTGTTTGTCCTTAGTCCTGTCGTCCGATAGTCCTTTAGTGTTTCTTTTGGAGATCAATTCCAAAGCACGCGAAATAAATAAGAGTGTGATACGAGACGAGCAATTAGTCGCGATGTCAAATATTCCCCCCTTTACTCTACCGAGAATTAGCAGCCGGAACCAGCGCGTGCTTGATCGCCCAACTGCAATTTACCATCTGCTCGGGAAAGTTATACTCGTAGTTCGCTACAATTCTGGAGACGAGGCTCAAACCGAACTTCCAAATATGCACACTTTGAATGCAGGACAGCGTTTCCGTCTTAATTCCGTCATCGCCAAGTTCCCCTTATTCGATCAGGAAGGTTTAGGCCGAACTCACTTGTGTGAGCACAGCCTCGATGTAGGTAACGCAATCCCTGTCAAGCAAAGGCATTGGCCAGTCACACCAACCGTCGAGAAAGACATGTTTAAGGAAGATGCTTGAATGGACATAATAGAAGAATCCAACAGTCCAAGGACTGCGTTTGTGCTCAGATTCGAGAGTCGTAAATAAATATACTCGGAAAGATGCCTACCCTCTGCCACATATCCACGGCATCTTAAGCCGGCTACCTCCTACTCGATACATAACTGGTCTAGACATAAAGCATGCTTTTTGGCAAGTTCCGCTTAAAGAAAAATCTAGGCAATACACCGCATTCACAATCCCAAACAGGCCCTTGTACCAGTATAAGGTAATGCCGTTTGGACTGTGCAATGCACCCCAGACCTTATGTAGGCTTATGGAACAAGTAATACCACCACATTTGCGAACAAGGGTGTTCCCACATGTGGCTTTTAAAGGAAGTCGCCTTATATCTCCAGAAAGCCAACTTAACTATTAATATACAAAGGTCTAAGTTTTGCATGCGGGTGATTAAATATCTCAGTTTCATAATTGGCGATGGCCAATTGAAACGATATCGGGAAAATACACGCTATTGTAGCGCTTGTGGCAATAAAACTAGTCGGCAGGCAAGAAAGGCGGTGGCGCCATCTACATATCGTTCCCGTAACGAGAAAGTGGACGAGGAAAGTCGGGAGAGAGCGTTAGGATAGAAAGAGGGAACATAGGCATCTGTCAGAGCTCGGCAGATACCGTAGGCTCGGCGGGTGAGAGCAGGGATGGCTTCCCAGTAACTTTAACTCAACGCCAGCTTTCTTTTCTGATTGGGCTGTTCACAAGGAGAGTTGGGCGCTGAAAGAAATTGGAGACGTTACCAAGTGGCAGTGAAAAGAAAATGGCGAGGAACTAAGAAGGGAAAAATCCAGCCAAAAGCAGCGCTAGGTCCAATTGCAGGGTAAGCGAGGAATAAAAAACAAATACGTCCCAACATCGAACGGAATAACGATCGAATTAATACCCAGAAATAAGAGATTACTCAGCCCCTGGAAAAGCGGATCGTTGGCCTCCCGAATTCTCGCGGCGAGCAACAGCGGAAATCTTATAAGAAAACAGCCTTTTAATTAATTAATCCCTGACCTTTCGCAAGGTTTAAGTTAAGAGTCGGAAGGCAGGAAAAGGGCCCCAAATAGTTAGATCCCAATTAGCAAACTGGCGATACCCATCTTTCCAATTCGGCCGGAATTTATTCTCTTTACGTTTATCTTTTAAAAATTTGATCGTGACGTCAGGATCTCCATGGTCTGCAATTTCTACTTGTTCTTATTGAGCATCTAAAGAAGGGAACGAAAAAGAAAAAGAAAAAGAGAGAGAGAACCCAAGTCCAAGCCCCCAGTTCTCATTTCGAATTATTGGTCGGCGGACGCAAAACGGAATTATAAATTTTGTCGCGCGGTTGCATACGCATCGATGTAATCGGGAAAACGAGAAAACGAAAACATTTCGCGAGTCAGCGGCGCGGGAAATGACAAGGATCGAGAGGCTGATGGCCGGCAGATATTTTTGTTAGTTTTTCTTTAGTTCAATATATTATGTAAGCGGTATTCCGGTGAGGAGAAAAGAAAGTTATTAAGAATAAGCGGAGACGAGAAGGAAAAAATGGCAGTGTAAAGAAAAAGTGTGTGAAGGGCAACAAAGAAGGAACGGCTAATTTTCGTCCCCCGTATGCGCTCTATCTTCTTCATCCTTTTTTTTTTTATGTTACTTTTTGTTCTGCTCAGCCTGCAATAGGGCACAGTGGGTCAAAGACCAAAAATATACTAGCGAAAAGGATTATTAATGTCTCCAACAGGTGCGGAAACCAACGGAAGCGCTTTCGTCGGTGGAACTTTGGATCTCTGGTGAGTGTACAAATCTCTGGAATTTTAGTGGCGAGCATTAAAGAAAAAATGCAAAGAGATTAAGCCCACGATGTATTTCGCTCCTTGTCCCACTGTATGCGCGATTAAAAGTAGGGAAAAGTTTTACAGCCTCTGAACGAAGGGAAGAGGAGAAATGAAATTTCAAGTTCAAGGTTAAGCGCGGAACATTGGGATAGAATCTGAGTTTTTTTTGCTTTGTCTCTCTTAACCTTTTTCTGCATTTTCGATCGTGCCAGCACAGCGGCAGTTTACTTTAAATATTTATATTTTGTCGATGCGTTCACAATTCGCTATTATATGCCTTTGTCTCGTTCGCAGCCGCATAGTTTAAATGAGATATAATTTGTGAAGTTTACTTTTATGTTATGTTTACACAAGAATCTTTGTAGTTGTTTAAGGCATACTTTTATATCGCATGCGATTTCAGTATATTGTATACATTGGTTTCGGGCGAAGGTATTAGTCGTTGGCCCGTGTTCATTTTTCTTCAAGTTGTTAGTTGTAAGGAATCTTATTTAGTATGCTAAGAATAAATTGTATAATGTAGTAGAAAACCTTTTGTTTGCCTATGGCTAGGATAACTCCCTCGTGAACATGTGTTAGTAATCTAAAAAGGGGCCGTCAAAATGCATTGCATTTTTTTTGGAGAAAGGCGGCCAAGGCAGGGCGGGCTTTAGCGGACCTCGAGGCAGTTAGTTGTCGTCCGATTTTCTGTGTTATGTTAAACTCTTCCGGCCCTTAACCAATTCTTGTCGCTGCACGCGAATTTATTTGAGTATTTAGAGGAGGACCAGGCTGAGGTATAGGGACAAGACCACCACCCACCCCGCGTGCGTCCCACCACCACCCAATCCGAGTAGCAATCCGTTACAGTAATAATGTTCATTCTAAATATTCTGGCGCCCAACAATGGGGCTTAAATGTCGTTTTCATTAGTCGAAAATTATTGGTATTGACACCAAAACACCAGAACACGCAGAAAATTCGTCTATTCATCATTTTCTTAAATTTTTGGGAGGATTGTAGGATCACGGTGGGTTGAAACTGGTGTTGACCTTTCAGCCAACGGTTGCCGCGACACTCACCTCAAATCTATTTCTCGTCTCATTTTAAGCGCTTTATTAGGTGCATAGGATATATAGCCTGTTAACTTGTCCGCAAGCTCAGACCTAGCCATGCCTGATAAAGTGGGTAAAATCGAGACAAATCTTTCTCTTCCATTTGTTTCCGGGATCTGCAGCAAAGATTAAATAGACGCGTCGGACTGACAGGAGGTAGAGTTACAGGTAACTCAACCCCTGGCCACGGATAATTTATCTGAGCTACGGACTCCAATTTATTAACGGTCGAACGGCGTCGCGTTTGTGAGGTGGATAGGATTTATAGTTGAATTTTCTTTTAAAGGAATACACTGGCCACGCTTCACAACGAAAACGATGTACCGATTCGCAAAAGTAGGGTATATTTCCGCTTATTGATTCTGAGTTTGGCTGGCAATATTTTCATTGTCGTTATCGCAGTTTAGCAAAACAGCCAATTAACTCTGCATAAGCAGCAAATGTCTAATTTTTTTTCAGCTATCTTATACCAAATCTTCCGAAGGTTGCTAATTATACCCGTTACTCGTAGAGTAAAAGGGTATACTAGATTCGTTGAAAAGTATGTAACAGGTAGAAGGAAGGGTTTCCGACCATATAAAGTATATATATTCTTGATCAGGACCAATAGCCGAGTCGATATGACCATGTCTGTCTGTCCGTCCGTATGAACGCAGTGATCTCAGGAACTACAAAAGCAAGAAAGTTGAGATTAAGCATACAGACTCCAGAGACATAGACGCAGGGCAAGTTTGTCGATTCATGTTGCCACGCCCACTCTAACGCCCACAAACCGCCCAAAGCTGCTACGCCCACACTTTTGAAAAATGTTTTGAAATTTTTTCATTTTTGTATTGGTTTTGTAAATTTCTATCAATTTGTCAAAAAACTTTCTGCCACGCCCACTCTAACGCCCACCAACCGCCCAAAGCTGCTACTCCCACACTTTTGAAAAATGTTTTGATATGTTTTCATTTTTTTATTAGCGTTGTAAAATTCTATCGATTTGCCAAAAAACTTTCTGCCACGGCCACTATAACGCCTACAAACCGCCAAAAACTGTGTTTAAGACTCTCCTTCTCCCTTCCACTAGCTGAGTAACGGGTATCAGATAGTCGGGGAACTCGACTATAGCGTTCTCTCTTGTTTTATTTTTGCGGGGAGCAAACCTACGCCAAAAGGCAAATATTATTTATGATTTATAATTAAAATCTATTTAATCTTTTAATATTATTAGGGACAAAATATCCAAATTAAAAGCAATCTTTATTTTAGTTTTTATTAGAATATTTCTTAAGCCCAAACTAAAGTAATTTTACTGGAAGCAATGGCCGATTCTGAGGGAACAACGGCATTAAGGTGTCCCCTAGCGTAAGATATTTTGTTATGGTTGTGGCAAACCAAACACGTACAAACCTTCTTGTCCGAAATTTCTAAAAAACTCGAAAGGGAACACATAACCGATGGCAATGGGGTGTGTTCTACGCCAACGCTCGGCCAGCCCAAAATCAAGTCCATAGTTGGTTCTAAAGCAGCTACACAAGCCAGTCCAACGGTTGTGTTGCCAAGTTTTGTAGATTTAAGTTCGAATTCCCCAAATATTTAGCCGTATCTAGAGCGTCAAAAGTCTTATTCAAGGAATGCTCAGCGCATAAAAAATTACTGGACAGCCCTCAGAACAATTAATACAATCAGATTCAAGGATAAGGATAAACGCCCATATGGCGAGGTGCGAGTTTTAGATCGCATCATTATGGGTTTAATGGATACAGGAGCAGCAGTAAGCGTGATAGGTGGTAGCTTAGCACAGCAGATAATTAATAGTCGAGTACCTTTTAAGCGCGGATTATTTTCAATAAGTACTGCAGATGGGAAAAAGCAGGAAGTGTTAGGCCGAATAAATACTCTGGTCCGTTATAAAACTCAGGAAAGAAATCTTGAGCTTCACCTAATACCATCTCTTAGTCAAGATTTAATTTTAGGTATTGACTTTTGGTCTAAATTTGATTTACTGCCGCCAGAGATGCACGTTTCTGAAATTGAAGCTACAACACATGACCTTACTGTTCTGCAGCGCGAGAGGTTACAAAAAGTCAAATGCAAGTCTCCATCCTTTTCTGAAGTCGGTTTAGGTAAAACTTCCATTCTTTCGCATTCAATTGATGTGCATCTGCATACCCTGCAAAGCCCGTAAAGCAGCGACACTCTGGTCTCACCGGCTGTAGAAAAACTCCTGTATGCAGAGGTGGATCGCATGCTAAATGCTGGAATCTTGGGTCGACTTCCAAAGGCTATGTACATATCCAGCCTAGATCTTAAAGATGCCTTTTGGCAAGTACCGCTCGACCCAGATTCTCGCAAAAAAACGGCATTTACAATACCAGGAAAGCCACTTTATCAATATAAAGTTATGCTCTTCGGACTGACCAAAGCTTCGCAAACAATGACGCGACTAATGGACAAAGTCATTCCAGCGGAATTACGGAATGAAGTCTTTGTCCATTTGGACGATTTATTGATCGTGTCGGACAGCTTCGAATCACATTTGCATGGTTGCAGGGCATGTAAAGGCGGCTGGACTTACGTTGAACGTACAAAAGAGTAAATTCTGCATGCGATCCGTGAAGTACTGTAGTGTACGTAGTTCGACAGATTTTAACTAGCTGGTCTTTTAATAGTGGGTGGCAATTACTAATAAAGAGGACCTTGTACTTCCTTGCACTCTTGCTATGCTCGGGTCTAGCTCGCCGTAGGTCGGGGTTCTTTTAGCTTAGAATAGTACGAAACGCTACTACATTTAATAAGTGCGTCTTATTCAAAAACAATATTAAAACTGGATAATTGATTAATAAAAGAAATGGCTTTATATTGATACTACGGATACACGCCGACACGTGTGAGGATAAGCTACAGATTCTGATAAGTATTGGGAATTTGGATGTTAATAATTCCCTAAGTCTTTACCCTCCCTACCATGACAATGCTACTTAAAATATTTACATTGTCCCTTGGCCAAGTTCAAACTAACTCTACCACATATTAAAGTAAGTAAGTAATTGAATATAAAATTAGTAAATATATTATACAATCTTTAGCCAAATGCAGATCTTATTTTATTTAGACGTTCGAGTGGCATTTTGTAGAATTTTAATATAGGTAATTCATAAAATCTTCTTTTTTCGTTGTTGTTTTTAGTACTCACGACCTAAATATACACTCCATGATGTGCGCAAAGTTGGGCCCAAGTTCACGTTGACATTGTCGAGCTGTAGGTCAAATTTTAAAGGTGCTAATTTAAATTCCTATTCAAATGCCAAAAGTTCCGTCAATCTGCAAGTATTTAATTCATTATTAATTGCAATACAAAAGAAAATCAAGAATCAAAAGAAGTCGGCTGTAGAGCAACCAAATGCCCTTATATAGGCCTTGGCCTTCCTTACGCCTTGGTGTCGAATCCCTATGAAAACTGGGTTAGAAATGGGAACTCACTATATCGCACTTTTTACCTTTTCCACTTTCACACAAGTCTCACACGGAAATTTATTTGAATATCCCACTCTTGTTTTTATTGGATTGGATATATATAATTAAATGATATCTCCACGTGTATATGATGTTAAATTGGGCAGCGTCAAAAATTATGAGCGTTCGCCAAGAGGTTTTATCTGATAGTGAATTAGGCTCTGGGAAGCTGCATGTCGGTGGACACTGCTATAGGCTTTCCATTCCCTAGCTGTACAATTGGTCTGTTCTGTTCTGATTGGTCTAAGACAATTATCTCACTTTTTGGGTTATCAAAAGCTGCTATAATTTAGGGCGAGGGTGTCTTGAAGAGTTATTGCAGTGTAAAGTTTGAGTTGGTCACTACACCCACAGATAAGGGTAACGAGACTATTTCAAGGAAGCCTTATCTGAAGAAACTCCTTGTTTTCTAGCTTGTATATCCTTCAAATGGAATACTCCTAGTTTCTCTCCTCTCTGATCCTCTAATTCGTAATAGTAGGAGCTACGTTTCTTATAAACTTTAGCTGGGATAAATACGGGTACCAATTTACTACTGAATTTCTTTACGGCATTACTTTGTGAAATGTTTCTAGCGTAAACGAAATCGCCGTTTTTAAATTCTATCTGCCGAGTGCGTAGATTGTATCTATTCGCGTTTTTTTCATGGGCTCGGTTTAGGTTCAGTTTAGCTTGTCGTCTCTGCAGTTCCAAAGCCTCCGGTTTAGATAACCGAGTGTCGTCCGCTAACATATTTAGAGTACGCAGGAGACTATAGTCCTTGCCGTTAAGGATCATATTTTTTCCAAATGTCAGGAAGTAAGGTGACGACCCTGTGCTTCTATGTAACGACGCTCTTAAAGATCCGCTAATAGCGTCTAAGTTATCATCCCAATTTGTTTTATCTTTCCCTATATAAGCTCTTACAGCGGCTAACACCGATCTGTTAAGTCTTTCACTCGCGTTAGCCTGTGGAGAACATATGGCTGTAAGTTTTTGCTGTACGCCAAAACTAGTAAGGAAAGCTTGGAAATAGCTTGACTTAAACTGACTGCCATTTTTGGAAAGTATTACTTCTGGAACGCCAAACGTATAGAATATAGCCTCCTTTAAGTAATCACAGATTTTAGGTGCGGTGAACTTCTTAAGAGGTAACAAAAAGTGGAAACGGGTGTTATGGTCAACGACAATCAGCAAACCTATTTTGGAATGGCCTATCTGAGGTTAACGGTTTACCCATTGGTGGTTTTAGAACCGTGTTTGGACTTTTCGTGGTACGACAAATTATATATTGGATATATAGTTGCGTATTTGCGTAACCATACAAGGCCAAAACAAATATCTTTTTAGTTTTTCAACAGTTTTACTCATGCCACAATGAGATGAACTTGGTGCATCATGAGCCTGAAACAATATATCGGGCACTAAAGCCGAAGGTATCCATAGTTTCCATGGATTTTCTTACTTTATATCGTCTGACACAAAATATATCCATCTCGGATTTGTAGATCGGGAAATCTTGATTGATTGTTAGATATTGTCTTTATTAAGTCCAAGTATTCCGTGGATTTGAAATGTGGAGAATCTACGTCAACTATGGGTCCATTTTGACAAAATTCGTTCTGTCTGGGTAAGGTGTCTGCAACGACATTCTGGGAACCGCTACGATGTTTTATAGTGAACGTAAACCCTGTCAACTTCATTGACCATCGAGCTAACCTTCCTGATAAATCCTTCTGTCGTATCAGCCATTGAAGGGCTGCATGGTCTGTTATGACTAAGAAATCCTGACCCTCAATATACGCGCAAGACATTCTAATTCGGAAACTGAATAGTTACGTTGCGCTTTGGACAATTTTTCGGACATATACGAAATCGGAAGTTCTACTCCATCTCGCTCCTGAGCCAGTACGCAACCAACACCAAAAGAGCTGGCGTCACATAACAAAATGAATTGCTTGGAAAAATCTGGTGTTATGAGAATTGGCGAGGCAGCAAGACATGATTTCAAGTTTTCAAAAGCGGTTCGGGCCTCTTCGTTCCATTCAAGCGTATTCTTCTTTTTAAGAAGTTCCGTCAACGGGAAACTAATAGTGGCAAAGTTTTTTACAAACCGTCGGTACCATCCCGCTAATCCTAGAGATCTTCGCAACTGCTTAATCGAAGTTGGTTGCGGAAATTCTACTATCGCTTTAACCTTATCTGGGTTGGTTCTTATTTGTCCATTCCCAATTATAAAGTCGAGATATATGATCTCCTTCATACAAAATTTAGATTTGCTGACATTGATAGTGAGATTTGCTTTACGTAAGCATAAAGCTATCTCCTGTAGTAATAGCATATGGGATTCAAAATCCTCGGACAAAACTAATAAGTCGTCCAGATAAACAAATACTCTATTCCTAAGATGAGCTGGAATGACTCGATCCATAAGACGACAAAGAGTTTGGGCCGCGTTACAGAGACCAAAGGGCATCATTATATACTGATATAGCGGTCTATTCGGTATTGTAAACGCAGTGTAGAGCTTAGAATTTTCGTCGAGCGGTATCTGTGCATGCTGTATGCAGTGACGAGCAGTATGCATGCTTCATGTCGATACCACTTATAAATTTAGCTGGTGGTAACCGGCTTAAGATGCCGTCTATATGAGGTAGAGGATATGCGTCCCGCTGAGTAACCTTGTTTACCTCTCTAGAATCAAAACATAGACGGTTCTTGTCTCCTTTCTTTACTAACACGCAATTACTGCTCCAAGCGCTAGTTGACTCTTCGATAACATCTAAGGCTAGCATGTTATCCACTTTAGCGAACATCAGCTTTTCAATGGCAGGTGAAACTGGCCAATGCCGTTGTTTAACAGGACTCGCATTTCCTATATCAATGCTATGTGTGGACAAGGTAGTACGACCTAAACCTTCGGAAGCAACGGATGGAAATGTTTTTAT
Organism: Drosophila yakuba; assembly: GCF_016746365.2. Classification (NCBI taxonomy): domain Eukaryota; kingdom Metazoa; phylum Arthropoda; class Insecta; order Diptera; family Drosophilidae; genus Drosophila; species Drosophila yakuba. Next base: position 436,982 of record NW_025048821.1, on the reverse strand, counting down.
TACTATATCCAGCCGTAGTCTTTCTCCTTCGTTCAGCTCATGATATTTTGGAGAATCTTCATCATCATCCAAAGTACCGATGTCTAACTCAGCAATGTTCGGATTGCTCGTAATTTTATTTAGTAATCCAAACTTTTGCCAAAAATTAATGCCTAAATATACATCCTGTTAAAGTTCTGGTATTATAAATAATTCAAGATTGTTTATCGTATCTCCATACTTAATGGAAGCTGTAAGTTTTGACACTACTTTGCTTTTTGTTCCGTTCGCAGCGCGAATTTCGCCAGAACATTTTTTTACGTTGTTGTGTTTAAGGAAATTCTGAGCAGCTTATCCGCCTACACAACTTCTTGTTGCTCCAGAATCTAATAAAGCCTTGTAATCTTGACCCTCTATATTAATATCCGTATAGAGTCTTCGGTCAGAGCTAAGTACTATAGCGGAAATAAGTTTCTGTCGGTCACGACGAACCTTCTTCCAAAATTCTCTCAATCGGCTGGTAGATCGTCTGAGTTTTGAATGAGTCCCTATACTATCTACTTTACCAAATATTTGTCTACGCTTATTATTGTAATTTTGAGTTCTTATGTGTAAGGGTATAATAGAATAATGAATATCAGGCTGACCTAAGGGTTCTATCTCCTGAATTCCAGTGGTTGACTTTGACTTAGCAACTTCTGAATCTACGGATGTATCTTGTTGCTCAGAGAAACATCCTTTTGTCGGTTTCCCGGATTACAGTTTGGACAAGTCGGCTTGTATTTTTCTTCAAGTCCGCAACCGTAGCAAAATATAATTCTTTTAGCCATACAATCATCAAATCTGTGCCCTGTTTGTCACAATTCCAACAAGTTGGGGTATTACGACGTTGGATTTGGTTTACTTCTTCACCTACTCTTACTAAACCTTACTAAACGTCCTGAGATTGTTATAAAACTGTTCATGCCTGCGCACTTCGTATCGGAGTTGTGCTCTGTTTGGGATTTTAAGATGCAGCAACTCATGATGTAAGCTAGGCTTCGAATTTCTAACCAATAACTCAACTAATTGTGCTTCGGAAACTCCATTTTGCAGTCTGTCAATCAACCGTTCCATGATTTCCTGGAAGTCTTCAAATGTTTCATTTTCTCCTTGCTTGCGTTTTCGGATTTCCTCCCAAATATCATAATCTGTCTCTATATCTTCGAATCTCTTCCTAAATTCGCCACAAAATGTGTTCCAATCGAAATTTTGACTGTTTCGATGAAACTTCCAATACCAATCGCTTGCTTTTCCTGCAAACAGAAGGTACAAATGGTCACATAGAAGTCCATAATCATTACCTAGATTTTGTTTGGTAAGTGAGCATATCCTGTAAATGAATTCATCTATCCTGATGCTTGTTTTGCTACCATCGAATTTTAATCCCCATTTTTGAATAATTCCTGATACTTTTTCCGGGCTAACATATGAGCTTGCATTGCTCCTGTTTACGCCTCTTTCTTCTACATTATTGTCTAAATTATGAGAATACCGATTTTGATTGGAAACGTTCCTGCTCAAATCTGTATTTGATTGGATATTGTCAGGTGTGGAATTTGTATGTGTGGGCTGAGGTAATTGCAAGTTGTTCAAATGACTTTTAATAGATGTCTCTATAGGATAGTAAGGTTATCCATAAGTTGAGCCTGTTGTTGGCTAACAGTAAACTGTATAAAGTTGATCAACTCTGGGTGAGTACTAAGAGTCATAATAGAATTCGTTGGAGGTTCTGTTAAGATCCTATCCAAATTTCCTCTGTAAGTATTTCTTGTAGACACTCCTCGTCTAGGAGGTGTACCTCGGATCCTGCCTGATCTGGTATTTCTCCTTAATGGGAAAATATCATTATTATCCTGACACTCGCTTACGCCAGATGTACCAGCTGTTGCAGCATCTAATTCAGAGAACAGAGTGTTATTAGAGTGAGATAAATTCGATTCGTTGCAATCTGCATTGCAAACTGGACATGTTTGTGTACTTTTTAAGTGATTTATAATGCACTTTTTATGAAATGTATGCCTGCACGATGTTGTTGCTGACAAAACGGTTGGTGCTAAGATTTCTTTACATATGGCACAGCTATTAACGCCTTGTGAAACTTCAGATGCAATACCTGCACTATGCTTGGCTGCCATATTATTGTTATTAAGATATGTTGTAATTATTTGGCTTGTCTTTCTTTATGTCGATCACTTCTATCAGAATCTTAGTTATATCTCTATTTGTTAGTGGATTGTAGCTGGTCTATTGCCTCATGCTTTTGTTTACTTGAAAATCGGACAATACACGGACTTATTGAAGTGTAAGTATAATGTATTCCAAAAAATCAAATTGTAAAGTTGAGTAAAAAAACATATGGTGATGAGCTTCTGTGGATTCGAAACAGTTGCACTTGGTCGATCAATTCTCTTTCAAATTAAATCGCATGTTCCTAAATTTTACTATTCCTTCCAAATCGATGCTCTCAATCCAATATGTTAATTTATTGAAATTAGTTATATTGTGTCTTAACTGTGGATGGATTACTTTAGAGCTTAGTGTGCTATAATAAGTTAAGGACTTGTCGGGCTTCACGTCTGGGCGCCAAAATGTGTAGTGTACGTAGTTCGACAGATTTTAACTAGCTGGTCTTTTAATAGTGGGTGGCAATTACTAATAAAGAGGACCTTGTACTTCCTTGCACTCTTGCTATGCTCGGGTCTAGCTCGCCGTAGGTCGGGGTTCTTTTAGCTTAGGATAGTACTAAACGCTACTACATTTAATAAGTGCGTCTTATTCAAAAACAATATTAAAACTGGATAATTGATTAATACAAGAAATGGCTTTATATTGATACTACGGATACACGCCGACACGTGTGACGATAAGCTACAGATTCTGATAAGTATTGGGAATTTCGATGTTAATAATTCCCTAAGTCTTTACCCTCCCTACCATGACAATGCTACTTAAAATATTTACATTGTCCCTTGGCCAAGTTCAAACTAACCCTACCACATATTCAGGAAAGTGTTCAACATAAGTACTCGACAAACCATTAAATCTATTTATTCACAATTCATTCTTTTTCAATATATCTTCAATTATAATTCCATTTATATAAATTCATTTCAGTAAGCTGTTCCATTAAATCTCTTTTACAAACTAACAAATATTAACCTACGTATAATTATCCTAGTCATTCTCTAATTCTTTATTTTCGTTTATATTTAGTGAGTAAAATAAAGTATATAAAGTTAAGTATAAGTAAATAGATATAAGTAATTGAATATAAAATTAGTAAATATATTATACAATCTTTAGCCAAATGCAGATCTTATTTTATTTAGACGTTCGAGTGGCATTTTGTAGAATTTTAATATAGGTAATTCATAAAATCTTCTTTTTTCGTTGTTGTTTTTAGTACTCACGACCTTAAATATACACTCCATGATGTGCGCAAAGTTGGGCCCAAGTTCACGTTGACATTGTCGAGCTGTAGGTCAAATTTTAAAGGTGCTAATTTAAATTCCTATTCAAATGCCAAAAGTTCCGTCAATCTGCAAGTATTTAGTTCATTATTAATTGCAATACAAAAGAAAATCAAGAATCAAAAGAAGTCGGCTGTAGAGCAACCAAATGCCCTTATATAGGCCTTGGCCTTTCTTACGCCTTGGTGTAATAGGGATTCATAGGGATTCGCTATGAAAACTGGGTTAGAAATGGGAACTCACTATATCGCACTTTTTACCTTTTCCACTTTCACACAAATCACACACGGAAATTTATTTGAATATCCCACTCTTGTTTTTATTGGATTGGATATATATAATTAAATGATATCTCCACGTGTATATGATGTTAAATTGGGCAGCGTCAAAAATTATGAGCGTTCGCCAAGAGGTTTTATCTGATAGTGAATTAGGCTCTGGGAAGCTGCATGCCGGTGGACACTGCTATAGGCTTTCCATTCCCTAGCTGTACAATTGGTCTGTTCTGTTCTGATTGGTCTAAGACAATTCTCTCACTTTTTGGGCTATCAAAAGCTGCTATAATTTAGGGCGAGGGTGTCTTGAAGAGTTATTGCAGTGTAAAGTTTGAGTTGGTCACTACACCCACAGATAAGGGTAACGAGACTATTTCAAGGAAGCCTTATCTGAGGAAACTCCTTGTTTTCTAGCTTGTATATCCTTCAAATGGAATACTCCTAGTTTCTTTCCTCTCTCATCCTCTAATTCGTAATAGTAGGAGCTACGTTTCTTATAAACTTTAGCTGGGATAAATACGGGTGCCAATTTACTACTGTATTTCTTTACGGCATTACTTTGTGAAATGTTTCTAGCGTAAACGAAATCGCCGTTTTTAAATTCTATCTGCCGAGTGCGTAGATTGTATCTATTCGCGTTTTTTTCATGGGCTCGGTTTAGGTTCAGTTTAGCTTGTCGTCTCTGCAGTTCCAAAGCCTCCGGTTTAGATAACCGAGTGTCGTCCGCAAACATATTTAGAGTACGCAGGAGACTATAGTCCTTGCCGTTAAGGATCATATTTTTTTCAAATGTCAGGAAGTAAGGTGACGACCCTGTGCTTCTATGTAACGACGCTCTTAAAGATCCGCTAATAGCGTCTAAGTTATCATCCCAATTTGTGTGATCTTTCCCTATATAAGCTCTTACAGCGGCTAACACCGATCTGTTAAGTCTTTCACTCGCGTTAGCCTGTGGAGAACATATGGCTGTAAGTTTTTGCTGTACGCCAAAACTAGTAAGGAAAGCTTGGAAATAGCTTGACTTAAACTGACTGCCATTATCGGAAAGTATTACTTCTGGAACGCCAAACGTATAGAATATAGCCCCCTTTAAGTAATCACAGATTTTAGGTGCGGTGAACTTCTTAAGAGGTAACAAAAAGTGGAAACGGGTGTTATGGTCAACGACAATCAGCAAACCTATTTTGGAATGGCCTATCTGAGGTTAACGGTTTACCCATTGGTGGTTTTAGAACCGTGTTTGGACTTTTCGTGGTACGACAAATTATATATTGGATATATAGTTGCGTATTTGCGTAACCATACAAGGCCAAAACAAATATCTTTTTAGTTTTTCAACAGTTTTACTCATGCCACAATGAGATGAACTTGGTGCATCATGAGCCTGAAACAATATATCGGGCACTAAAGCCGAAGGTATCCATAGTTTCCATGGATTTTCTTACTTTATATCGTCTGACACAAAATATATCCATCCCGGATTTGTAGATCGGGAAATCTTGATTGATTGTTAGATATTGTCTTTATTAAGTCCAAGTATTCCGTGGATTTGAAATGTGGAGAATCTACGTCAACTATGGGTCCATTTTGACAAAATTCGTTCTGTCTGGGTAAGGTGTCTGCAACGACATTCTGGGAACCGCTACGATGTTTTATAGTGAACGTAAACACTGTCAACTTCATTGACCATCGAGCTAACCTTCCTGATAAATCCTTCTGTCGTATCAGCCATTGAAGAGCTGCATGGTCTGTTATGACTAAGAAATCCTGGCCCTCAATATACGCGCGGAATTTTTTAATTCCTTTTATAACGGCAAGACATTCTAATTCGGAAACTGAATAGTTACGTTGCGCTTTGGACAATTTTTCGGACATATACGAAATCGGAAGTTCTACTCCATCTCGCTCCTGAGCCAGTACGAAACCAACACCAAAAGAGCTGGCGTCACATAACAAAATGAATTGCTTGGAAAAATCTGGTGTTATGAGAATTGGCGAGGCAGTAAGACATGATTTCAAGTTTTCAAAAGCGGTTCGAGCCCCTTCGTTCCATTCAAGCGTATTCTTCTTTTTAAGAAGTTCCGTCAACGGAAAACTAATAGTGGCAAAGTTTTTTACAAACCGTCGGTACCATCCTGCTAATCCTAGAGATCTTCGCAACTGCTTAATCGAAGTTGGTTGCGGAAATTCTACTATCGCTTTAACCTTATCTGGGTTGGTTCTTATTTGTCCATTCCCAATTATAAAGCCGAGATATATGATCTCCTTCATACAACATTTAGATTTGCTGACATTGATAGTGAGATTTGCTTTACGTAAGCATAAAGCTATCTCCTGTAGTAAAAGCATATGGGATTCAAAATCCTCGGACAAAACTAATAAGTCGTCCAGATAAACAAATACTCTATTCCTAAGATGACCTGGAATGACTCGATCCATAAGACGACAAAGAGTTTGGGCCGCGTTACAGAGACCAAAGGGCATCATTATATACTGATATAGCGGTCTATTCGGTATTGTAAACGCAGTGTAGAGCTTAGAATTTTCGTCGAGCGGTATCTGCCAGTATGCATGCTTCATGTCGATACCACTTATAAATTTAGCTGGTGGTAACCGTCTTAAGATGCCGTCTATATGAGGTAGAGGATATGCGTCCCGCTGAGTAACCTTGTTTACCTCTCTAGAATCAAAACATAGACGGTTCTTGTCTCCTTTACTAACACGCAATTACTGCTCCAAGCGCTAGTTGACTCTTCGATAACATCTAAGGCTAGCATGTTATCCACTTCAGCGAACATCAGCTTTTCAATGGCAGGTGAAACTGGCCAATGCCGTTGTTTAACAGGACTCGCATTTTCTATATCAATGCTATGTGTGGACAAGGTAGTACGACCTAAACCTTCGGAAGCAACGGATGGAAATATTTTTATTACTGTATCCAGCCGAAGTCTTTCTTCTTCGTTCAGCTCATGATATTTTGGAGAATCTTCATCATCATCCAAAGTACCGATGTCTAACTCAGCAATGTTCGGATTGCTCGTAATTTTATTTAGTAATCCAAACTTTTGCCAAAAATTAATGCCTAAATATACATCCTGTTAAAGTTCTGGTATTATAAATAATTCAAGATTGTTTATCGTATCTCCATACTTAATGGAAGCTGTAAGTTTTGACACTACTTTGCTTTTTGTTCCGCTCGCAGCGCGAATTTCGCCAGAACATTTTTTTACGTTGTTGTGTTTAAGGAAATTAAGCAGCTTATCCGCCTACACAACTTATTGTTTCTCCAGAATCTAATAAAGCCTTGTAATCTTGACCCTCTATATTAATATCCGTATAGAGTCTTCGGTCAGAGCTAAGTACTATAGCGGAAATAAGTTTCTGTCGGTCACGACGAACCTTCTTCCAAAATTCTCTCAATCGGCTGGTAGATCGTCTGAGTTTTGAATGAGTCCTTATACTATCTACTTTACCAAATATTTGTCTACGCTTATTATTGTAATTTTGAATTCTTATGTGTAAGGGTATAAAGGAATAATGAATATCAGGCTGACCTAAAGGTTCTATCTCCTGAATTCCAGTGGTTGACTTTGACTTAGCAACTTCTGAATCTACGGATGTATCTTGTTGCTCAGAGAAACATCCTTTTGTCGGTTTCCCGCATTACAGTTTGGACAAGTCGGCTTGTATTTTTCTTCAAGTCCGCAACCGTAGCAAAATATAATTCTTTTAGCCATACAATCATCAAATCTGTGGCCTTGTTTGTCACAATTCCAACAAGTTGGGGTATTACGACGTTGAATTTGGTTTACTTCTTCACCTACTCTTACTAAACCTTACTAAACGTCCTGAGATTGTTATAAAACTGTTCATGCCTGCGCACTTCGTATCGGAGTTGTGCTCTGTTTGGGATTTTAAGAGGCAGCAACTCATGATGTAAGCTAGGCTTCGAATTTCTAACCAATAACTCAACTAATTGTGCTTCGGAAACTCCATTTTGCAGTCTGTCAATCAACCGTTCCATGGTTTCCTGGAAGTCTTCAAATGTTTCATTTTCTCCTTGCTTGCGTTTTCGGATTTCCTCCCAAATATCATAATCTGTCTCTATATCTTCGAATCTCTTCCTAAATTCGCCACAAAATGTGTTCCAATCGAAATTTTGACTGTTTCGATGAAACTTCCAATACCAATCGCTTGCTTTTCCTGCAAACAGAAGGTACAAATGGTCACATAGAAGTCCATAATCATTACCTAGATTTTGTTTGGTAAGTGAGCATATCCTGTAAATTAATTCATCTATCCTGATGCTTGTTTTGCTACCATCGAATTTTAATCCCCATTTTTGAATAATTCCTGATACTTTTTCCGGGCTAACATATGAGCTTGCATTGCTCCTGTTTACGCCTCTTTCTTCTACATTATTGTCTAAATTATGAGAATACCGATTTTGATTGGAAACGTTCCTGCTCAAATCTGTATTTGGTTGGATATTGTCAAGTGTGGAATTTGTATGTGTGGGCTGAGGTAATTGCAAGTTGTCCAAATGACTTTTAATAGGTGTCTCTATAGTCTTCCCTAAATAAGAGGTAAGGTTATCCATAAGTTGAGCCTGTTGTTGGCTAACAGTAAACTGTATAAAGTTCATCAACTCTGGGTGAGTACTAAGAGTCATACTAGAATTCGTTGGAGGTTCTGTTAAGATCCTATCCAAATTTCCTCTGTAAGTATTTTTTGTAGACACTCGTCGTCTAGGAGGTGTACCTCGGATCCTGCCTGATCTGGTATTTCTCCTTAATGGGAAAATATCATTATTATCCTGACACTCGCTTACGCCAGATGTACCAGCTGTTGCAGCATCTAATTCAGAGAACAGAGTGTTATTAGAGTGAGATAAATTCGATTCGTTGCAATCTGCATTGCAAACTGTACATGTTTGTGTACTTTTTAAGTGATTTATAATGCACTTTTTATGAAATGTATGCCTGCACGATGTTGTTGCTGACAAAACGGTTGGTGCTAAGATTTCTTTACATATGGCTATTAACGCCTTATGAAACTTCAGATGCAATACCTGCACTATGCTTGGCTGCCATATTATTGTTATTAAGATATGTTGTAATTATTTGGCTTGTCTTTCTTTATGTCGATCACTTCTATCAGAATCTTAGTTAAATCTCTATTTGTTAGTGGATTGTAGCTGGTCTATTGCCTCATGCTTTTGTTTACTTGAAAATCGGACAATACACAGACTTATTGAAGTGTAAGTATAATGTATTCCAAAAAATCAAATTGTTAAGTTGAGTAAAATAACATATGGTGATGAGCTTCTGTGGATTCGAAACAGTTGCACTTGGTCGTTCAATTCTCTTTCAAATTAAATCGCATGTTCCTAAATTTTACTATTCCTTCCAAATCGATGCTCTCAATCCAATATGTTAATTTATTGAAATTAGTTATATTGTGTCTTAACTGTGGATGGATTACTTTAGAGCTTAGTGTGCTATAATAAGTTAAGGACTTGTCGGGCTTCACGTCTGGGCGCCAAAATGTGTAGTGTACGTAGTTCGACAGATTTTATCTAGCTGGTCTTTTAATAGTGGGTGGCAATTACCAATAAAGAGGACCTTGTATTTCCTTGCACTCTGTCTAGTCTAGCTCGCCGTAGGTCGGGGTTCTTTTAGCTTAGGATAGTACTAAACGCTACTACATTTAATAAGTGCGTCTTATTCAAAAACAATATTAAAACTGGATAATTGATTAATAAAAGAAATGGCTTTATATTGATACTACGGATACACGCCGACACGTGTGAGGATAAGCTAAAGATTCTCATAAGTTTTGGGAATTTGGATGTTAATAATTCCCTAAGTCTTTACCCTCCCTACCATGACAATGCTACTTAAAATATTTACATTGTCCCTTGGCCAAGTTCAAACTAACTCTACCACATATTAAAGTAAGTAAGTAATTGAATATAAAATTAGTAAATATATTATACAATCTTTAGCCAAATGCAGATCTTATTTTATTTAGACGTTCGAGTGGCACATTGTAGAATTTTAATATAGGTAATTCATAAAATCTTCTTTTTTCGTTGTTGTTTTTAGTACTCACGACCTTAAATATACACTCCATGATGTGCGCAAAGTTGGGCCCAAGTTCACGTTGACATTGTCGAGCTGTAGGTCAAATTTTAAAGGTGCTAATTTAAATTCCTATTCAAATGCCAAAAGTTCCGTCAATCTGCGAGTATTTAATTCATTATTAATTGCAATACAAAAGAAAATCAAGAAAGTCGGCTGTAGAGCAACCAAATGCCCTTATATAGGCCTTGGCCTTCCTTACGCCTTGGTGTCGAATCCCTATGAAAACTGGGTTAGAAATGGGAACTCACTATATCGCACTTTTTACCTTTTCCACTTTCACACAAGTCTCACACGGAAATTTATTTGAATATCCCACTCTTGTTTTTATTGGATTGGATATATATAATTAAATGATATCTCCACGTGTATATGATGTTAAATTGGGCAGCGTCAAAAATTATGAGCGTTCGCCAAGAGGTTTTATCTGATAGTTAATTAAGCTCTGGGAAGCTGCATGCCGGTGGCCACTGCTATAGGCTTTCCATTCCCTAGCTGTACAATCGTACGATCATATTCTGTTCTGATTGGTCTAAGACAATTCTCTCGTTTTTTGGGTTATCAAGAGCTGCTATAATTTAGGGAGAGGGTGTCTTAAAGAGTTATTGCAGTGTAAAGTTTGAGTTGGTCACTACAGTACCTTGGACATATTGTCGGAGATGGGGTCATAAAAACCGATCCCGAAAAGGTATCAGCCATGACCGATTTTCCTCTGCCAAATTCTCTTAAGAGTCTATCGAGCATCGGAGCGGCAAACTAAATGTCGTGCCCGACGCGCTATCTAGAGTAAATGTGGAGGTCGAGGCATTGGAAAGTAGAAGTGGTTTTCTGGTCGATTTGCACTCAGAAGTATTCAAGTCGGCAAGTTAGTTTTGTAGATTGGCTCAAAGCGAATGTGGATAAGTTAACCGATATAAAAATAGTCGATGGCTTGGCGTACAAGAGAACAGAGCATGCTACTGGTGATTCCCTGAACGATCAGTTCATTTGGAAGTTGTGGATTCCGAAGGATTTGATCCAGGATGTTTTAAAGAATGCCCACGATCATCACGGAGGCATTGTTAGTGGCCTGGGTTAATAAAAGACGTAAAATCATATGTTCTAGCTTGTGATACTTGCAAGATGACAAAAGCTCCTAATACTGTTCAGAGACCGCCAATAGGTGTTCCTCCGGAGTCAGAAAGATTTTTCCAAAGATTATATAAATCGATTTCTTGGGCTCTAGAAGCGGAAATATTGGAATTTTCATCGTTTTAGACCATTACTCCAAGTTCGTCTTCCTAAAGGCAGTCAAAAAGCTATCAGCTGAGGTGGTCATAAAATACCTGCAACAGGAATTATTTCACACGTATGGAGTGCCGGAGACGATTATTTCAGACAACGGTTCACAATTTAAATCTGACCTATTCCAGAAGTTCGTACGGGAGTACAGAGTCAGTCATGTTGTATATTCCCCGCAATCAAATGCGTCTGAAAGGGTAAATAGATCGGTGATAGCGGCCATAAGATCCTATGTCCGGCCTGATCAGAAAAACTGGGACGAAGAGCTGAGTAGTATTTGTTGTGCTCTACGATTGGCGGTTTATTCCAGCTTGGGTACTACGCCGTACTACATGGTGTTCGGGCAGCATTTTGTCGGATCTGGTTCCAACTATAAATTGTTAAAAGCTTTGGGTTTGCTGCAAGACCATTCCGGAGTGTTCTCTAGGAAAGATTCCTTAGAATTAGTGCGCAGCAAGGCTGTCCTCATCACGAAGCAGAACGAAAAGAACGAACGAAATTACAATCTCCGATCCAGAGAACTTTCCTACAAAGTTGGCCAGGAAGTGTTCTACAAGAACCACAAGCGGAGTAATTTCCAGGCAGGATATAATGCCAAGTTAGGCCCAAGCTGCCTCAAGGTCAGGGTGCGGATAAAGCTAGGTAATGCGTATTACGATATAGAGGATCTGCAGGGACATTTGGTTGGGCGATACCATGCTAAGGCTGACGGTAGAGTGCGCGCGAAAAGCGAAGCGAAGCGTAGCGAGAAGCTATGAGCAAAGCGAGAAGATGACAGAGTGAGAGCGAGACGAGAAGCGAGCTACATTGCTCTCTTTTATTTATAAATGTGAACGAGATGGATTCGGACGAAGAATTTTTCGCATCAAGTGCAACAATAAACTTTATATTAAAAAAAAAACCGGCGTCCACCCCCTTGACACCAACAGAAATGAAAAAGGGGAATTCCACAATTTATACAATGATTTGCGAAACTACCCAGATAGGTTCTTTAACAATACGCGTATGTCTATTTTGACTTTTGATTATATATTAAATAAAATTAATAGTCGTTTGATGAAGAATTGGCCAAATTTTGTTATACACCCTATACTGCCTTTTCAAAAATTTACAATAACATTGAGGTAAGTTTTTAATATATTTATTGTGTATTATAGTTTGTCGGTATCGGAAATATCGTCAAAAGAAAAATAAAAAATTGTTTTTTGAATATCCATTCGGCATAATAATTTTTTTTTCGGATCCATTTTCCGCAAGTATGGTAGTAGGCTGTCAAAAAATGCCTCGTCGTCGTCTTTCTCTTTTTTGCCATTTGTTTTTTTTCGAGCAACAGCAACTTTTGTTGTTCAATAGCAACCAATTCCTCCGCTGCAGTCACCTTCTTTTGTTTTTTTTTTTTTGGTGGAGAAATTGGTTGATCATCACAAAGCTCTCAAATTTCCTCACAGATGGTCTCATCTAGAGACACTTCTGATGAAAATCCCGGTGAAGCTTCCTCGAAGGTAAATTGTGATGAAGCGTCAAAACATTGCGCGGTTTCATCTGGTCTTTTAAAAAAAACAAACTGGTGAAATGAGGCCAAGAAGTGTAATGGCTGTAAGCCTCCTCCGAAATTCCAGGGTCTCCAGATTTGGTATTAGGATTTTTTTTCCATTCGCTTCGGAACTGGTCGCGGATGTTCTTCCATTTTTTTTTTAAACAGCCTTCTGAAATAACAATTGTATTAATTACACTGATGTCGAAAATTATCCGTAATTACAGATTTTTAGCTACTGGAGCATCTTTCGCATCATTGGCATGTTCATTTAAAATTGGGAGGACTACTGTTTCAGTTGTTGTGAAAGAGACTGTAATAGCTCTTTGGGAGGAGCTACAACCGCTACATATGCCTCAGCCCACGAAGGAAATAATTAGCCAGACGGTAGACAAATTTTAGAATCTGTGGAACTTTCCCAATTGCGCTGGAGCAATTGATGGAAAACACATCCGTATTAAGTGTCCATCGGATTCTGGGTCTATGTTCTATAATTATAAAAAGTACTTTTCGATAGTACTTTAAGCGGTAGCAGATGCCAATTGAAAATTTATTGCCATAGAAGTTGGAGGTTACGGAAAACAAAGTGATGGTGGAACATTCAATGCATCACAACTGTATATGATGCTAAAGGTTCGACAATTCTTGCCGCCAGATTCTTGCTTGCCTGGAACAAACACAAAGATGCCATATGCTTTTATTGGTGATGAGGCTTATCTATTACTCGGAAATCTTTTAAGGCCATATTCAAGAAGGGATATAAATGCAAACAACAAATATTTTAACAGTAGACTTTCCAGAGCTCGAAGATGCATTGAATGTGCCTTTGGTATCATAACATCCAAATTGAGACAGATCCCAGTTTTGTTGATATAATTGTGAAGAAAATATGTATTTTGCATAATACAATTATTGACCTGGAAGGGCCTTATGATATTGATATGGAAACACAAAATTTCCATATTGAAACCGAAACTCATAACGACGAAACTTTCAATCATGTTAATTTAAGAACAGGCCAATTAATTAGACACGCCTTTCGCGACTTTGCACTCACAGAAACACCGAATAAAAATATGTAAATACAAAAAGTTCACATTTATTAATAAATTTATACTTACTTTCTGTTTCAAATATGTTTTCCATCTCTGTCCAATTTTTTTCCACAAAGATTCTATTATGATAGATCTTGGTCTTTTGATCCCATAGCGCTGGGCGTAAAAATATTTCGTCAATTAATTTTTCAAAGTTTATCTCCATTTCGTTCTGTTGTTTTCTCACAAATGCCACCAAATGAAAACATTAAAAACGCATACTTTAAAAGCAAACGGTAAATAAAGCACAGAATGCAACAAAACAATCGTACGCTCTGAGCGAGTTGAAGCGATAAAGCAGGTTGCAAACTGCTCTCTCGCTTTGCTCTCGCTTAATCGCTTGAGCTCGCTACTCGCCTTGCTCTCACTCTGACATATTTCGAGCGATTTTACTTAAAAATGCTTGCAGACCTTTATCACTCGTTCTCGCCCAATATTATCGCATCGCTTCGCGCGCGCACTCTGCCGTCAGTCTAGGGATCTGAGGCAATAATTAATTGCTCTAAGTTAGTTGTGATCAGTCTTGGGAGTGTCACCGCCAAGTCCGATCTTGTGGAGGGGGCAATTTTGTAGCGCTAGTGGCAATAAAACTAGTCGGCAGACAAGAAAGGCGGTGGCGCCATCTACATGTCGTTTCCGTAACTAGAAAAGGGGGCAGACGAGGAAAGTCGGGAGAGAGCGTTAGGATAGAAAGAGGCAACATAGGCATCTGTCAGAGCTCGGCAGATACCGTAGGCTCGGCGGGTGAGAGCAGGGATGGCTTCCCAGTAACTTTAACTCAACGCCAGCTTTCTTTTCTGATTGGGCTGTTCACAAGGAGAGTTGGGCGCTGAAAGAAATTGGAGACGTTACCAAGTGGCAGTGAAAAGAAAATGGCGAGGAACTAAGAAGGGAAAAATCCAGCCAAAAGCAGCGCTAGGTCCAATTGCAGGGTAAGCGAGGAATAAAAAACAAATACGTCCCAACATCGAACGGAATAACGATCGAATTAATACCCAGAAATAAGAGATTACTCAGCCCCTGGAAGAGCGGATCGTTGGCCTCCCGAATTCTCGCGGCGAGCAACAGCGGAAATCTTATAAGAAAACAGCCTTTTAATTAATTAATCCCTGACCTTTCGCAAGGTTTAAGTTAAGAGTCGGAAGGCAGGAAAAGGGCCCCAAATAGTTAGATCCCAATTAGCAAACTGGCGATACCCATTTTTCCAATTCGGCCGGAATTTATTCTCTTTACGTTTATCTTTTAAAAATTGGATCGTGACGTCAGGATCTCCATGGTCTGCAATTTCTACTTGTTCTTATTGAGCATCTAAAGAAGGGAACGAAAAAGAAAAAGAGAGAGAGAACCCAAGTCCAAGCCCCCAGTTCTCATTTCGAATTATTGGTCGGCGGACGCAAAACGGAGTTATAAATTTTGTCGCGCGGTTGCATACGCATCGATGTAATCGGGAAAACGAGAAAACGAAAACATTTCGCGAGTCAGCGGCGCGGGAAATGACAAGGATCGTGAGGCTGATGGCCGGCAGATATTTTTGTTAGTTTTTCTTTAGTTCAATATATTATGTAAGCGGTATTCCGGTGAGGAGAAAAGAAAGTTATTAAGAATAAGCGGAGACGAGAAGGAAAAAATGGCAGTGTAAAGAAAAAGTGTGTGAAGGGCAACAAAGAAGGAACGGCTAATTTTCGTCCCCCGTATGCGCTCTATCTTCTTCATCCTTTTTTTTTTATGTTACTTTTTGTTCTGCTCAGCCTGCAATAGGGCACAGTGGGTCAAAGACCAAAAATATACTAGCGAAAAGGATTATTAATGTCTCCAACAGGTGCGGAAACCAACGGAAGCGCTTTCGTCGGTGGATCTTTGGATCTCTGGTGAGTGTACAAATCTCTGGAATTTTAGTGGCGAGCATTAAAGAGAAAATGCAAAGAGATTAAGCCCACGATATTTTTCGCTCCTTGTCCCACTGTATGCGCGATTAAAAGTAGGGAAAAGTTTTACAGCCTCTGAACGAAGGGAAGAGGAGAAATGAAATTTCAAGTTCAAGGTTAAGCGCGGAACATTGGGATAGAATCTGAGTTGTTTTTGCTTTGTCTCTCTTAACCTTTTTCTGCATTTTTGATCGTGCCAGCACAGCGGCAGTTTACTTTAAATATTTATATTTTGTCGATGCGTTCACAATTCGCTATTATATGCCTTCGTCTCGTTCGCAGCCGCATAGTTTAAATGAGATATAATTTGTGAAGTTTACTTTTAAGTTATGTTTACACAAGAATCTTTGTAGTTGTTTAAGGCATACTTTTATATCGCTTGCGATTTCAGTATATTGTATACATTGGTTTCGGGCGTAGGTATTAGTCGTTGGCTCGTGTTCATTTTTCTTCAAGTTGTTAGTTGTAAGGAATCTCATTTAGTATGCTAAGAATAAATTTTATTATCTAGTAGAAAACCTTTTGTTTGCCTATGGCTAGGATAACTCTCTCGTGAACATGTGTTTGTAATCTAAAAAGGGGCCGTCAAAGTATAGTGTGCATTGCATTTTTTTTGGAGAAAGGCGGCCAAGGCAGGGCGGGCTTTAGCGGACCTCGAGGCCATCGGAGGATCGCAAGGAAGATGAGGAAAGGTAGTTGTCGTCCGATTTTCTGTGTTAAGTTAAACTCTTTCAGCCCTTAACCAATTCTTGTCGCTGCACGCGAAGTTATTTGAGTATTTAGAGGAGAACCAGGCTGAGAGGTATAGGGACAAGACCACACCCCCACATAGCCGACAAGGAGCAGCTGGACAATTACGCGTGCGTCCCAAATACCTCCCACCACCACCCAAGCCGAGTAGCAATCCTTTACATTATCTTAGATTTTCCGATTCCCAAATCAGTAAAACAATTGAGAAGATTTTTAGGACTCTCAGGTTGCTATAGGAGATTCGTTGAAAACTATGCCGCAATTAGCTTTCCACTAACTGAGCTTCTCAAGAAAAAAAATTCTTAGAGTGTCTAACTACAGTCTAACTACAGCTCCAGTACTTAGGTCTCCCGATTTCTCTAAACCATTCATACTTATTTGCAACGCTAGCACCCATGGTCTTGGCTGCGTATCAGCTCAAAAGAATGAAGAGGATGAAGAAGAGAAGAAACTACACTGTCACTGAGTTTGAGTGCTTAGCCGTAATCCGGGGCATTAAGAAATTTCGCGCTTATGTCGAGGGTCAGGCTTTCCAGGTAATTACCGATCACGCCTCGCTCAAATGGTTAATGGCGCAAAAAGATCTAAAAGGTCTTATTTGTTGGAGATCGTAGCCGACACTCTATCTTGACGCGATGAACCGTACGTAAATGAACTTAATAATATCGGTCCGATAGTAGACTTAACATCGAAAGAGTTTAACTCAATCGAGTACCAAGATATCATTAGTCGCATACAAGAAAGTCATTTTAAGTTGCCTGATTTAAAAGTTAGCGATAATTTTGTATATAAGCGCACGCAACTGGTGATGCAACGCAAGAAGCAGAGTCATGGAAACTATGGATTCTAAAGCCCTCACTGAAGATATTCTCTATCGTGCACATAATACACCCGATGCAGCTCACTGTGGCACAGGTAAATTAATAGAAAAGCTAAAGAGATATTTGTTTTGGCAAGGAATCGTGACTCAAATACGTACTATCGTATCGGCTTGTTCTGTTTGTAGATCTACAAAAAGCCCAAATACTGTTTCACCTATGGGTAAACCAATGACCTCAGATAGAGCGTTTCAGAAACTATATATTGATCTGCTGGGACCCTAACTCAGATCAAATAAAGGTAACATACTAGGTTACATCCTTTAAAGAAGTTTACTTCGAACCGGAGTTGTGACTATTTAGAGAATTACTTGTTTTACGTTTTTGGGGTACCCGAGGTAGTACTAACCGGTAACGGTTCCCAATTCAAATCTGGCTTTTTTGAATCGTTCTTAACACGATTTGGCATTAATCATATGTGTACAGCTGTCTATTCGCCACAGGCCAACGCCAGTAAAATACTAAATAGATTAGTTCTTGCGGCAATTTGAGCATATATTGGTAATGACCATTCGAATTGGGATAGCCATCTCAACGAAATTAGTGGTTCATTAAGAGCCTGTGTTCACCGAAGCAATGGATTCTCGCCCTATTTCTTGGCTAGGCTTATCTTTAATTCGGTCACCTTGGATAAGCTAGCGCATCGTTTGTGCGTGCCGACACCCACGCATGTCTGTCGACTTCGGCTGCACTTGTCGCATGATCGGCTTTGATATATGCCTAGGCCTAGTATGAGTACAGCCTACTCTAAGAACAGCAGCCGCCGTTAGTGAAATAAATTTATATATTATGCTGAAAATATTATATGCTGAAGTTAATGTATAAAAATACATTTTAAATATAATAATATCAGTTCAAAACCGGCAAACATAGGCATAAAATTAATTTCTGTGTATTTCAAGTGCATTTATAAAAAGTGGCCAGGTATGAAATTGCTTATTTTCTTATGAACAATTTATACCCATATTTTATTTCAGTGCCTATTTAGTGCCAGTGCCTTCTTATACAATATACATATATTGTTTGGAGAAAATTCCTGCATGTTTATAGCAGAAGAACATCCCACCCCAAATTGGCACACGATGTTCTGGCAATTTTGTGACGTCATGGCAAACCTCGATTGAGTTATTTGCAACTGGGCTGTTCGCAGTGCTGCGGCCGTTTTGGTTATGTGGAGCTGCGCTGCCGCTGCTCTACCTAATTCTTCGCTGTAACGTATCACATCCAAGAATAAAGCCAGGCATGGTGTTCGATGGGTATCGAGCGCACGCGACCGATGGTCCGGCTGCTGCTTGTCGGTAAAAGGGGGTGGTGGTCTGGCTGCGATCCCATATTTGCCTATTTCTGATTATAATACTTATTTTCGCGTGCTAGACAAGCTAACCTGAGTAGGATAACTCACATTACAGACAACTAGAAGAGGAAAACATGTTCAAATCGTTCACGCCAAACCGATCTCGGCCAGCATCCGATGTTGTTGGAGGCCTTCGCTGACCCGCCCTGCCAATGACCATCTCATCATTTTCCCTGATGGCCCCTTCTAAAGCCTCATGCTAGCTGTGGCAAAAACTTAGAGAATTACCACATTATAAATTGGATTTTATTACTAGTACATATAAACATTCTTAAAACTAGGCATATAAGATAAATAGGAACGAAAGTGTAAGAAAAAGATGAATTTTTGCATATAATTAAGTTATTGGTTTTGGAATGTACGAAAAGTGAGGATTAAAAAAAAATTGACAACAAATTACAAGATAATAATATGCGTGAATTAAAATAATGACTGTTTCGGATTTCGCTCAGTGTAATTATGTTTATTTCTTTTGCATTTCCTTAATGACTCTTTACGTTAGTATTTATTTGAGCGTTTCAAGGGATAAAACAAGAGAGAACGCTATAGTCGAGTTCCCAGACTATCTGATACCCGTTACTCAACTAGTGAAAGAGCGAAGGATTGTCTTCAACTCTGACAGTTTTTGGCGGTTTGTGGGCGTTAGAGTGGGCATGGCAAAAAGTTTTTTTGAAAATCGATAGAAATTTACAAGACCAATACAAAAATGAAAAGCCACGCAAACATTTTTCAAAAATGTGGGCGTGGCAGTTTTGTGCGGTTTGTGGGCGTTAGAGTGGGCGTGGCAACATAAATCGACAAACTTGCGTCTATGTCTCTGGAGTATGCATGCTTAATCTCAACTTTTGTAGCTTTTGTAGTTCCTGAGATCTCGACGTTCATACGGACAGACAGACGGACGGACAGACGGACGGACAGACGGACGGACAGACGGACATGGCCAAATCGACTCGGCGATTGATCCTGATCAAGAATATATATACTTTATATGGTCGGAAACGCTTCCTTCTGCCTGTTACATACTTTTCAACGAATCTAGTATACCCTTTTACTCTACGAGTAACGGGTATAAAAAACAGTACGCACATCTACGTTAATGCCTTTAGGGCTGAACTCACTTTAAATTGGCCAATATGATCAATATGGTTTTTCTTTGGTGACTCAACCATTTCTCTTGTAACTTCCATCGGAGAAAGCGCTTTCGTCGACGGCAGCTATTTCTTTGGGAGTAAAGCTTTTCTTTTTGATTATAAAATATGAAAATATTGAGAATTTCACACACATTCTTACACACATCCCTGTTTTTTTTTTTCCCCTGTTAAAGTTGGGAAATTTTTTTTTCGTGTGACTTACAAATTTAACACAAACATAACACAAAGCAAAGAAATCCGACACTCCTCCTCACATTAATTTGCACATTACTTTTTCACAATAATAAAAATTCCTAACCTAATTTACAAAAAAACATAATTATCTTTTTTTTTTCCCCCGTAGTTAGGTTTTTTTTTCCTCCTTTTCTTTTTCTTTGATCTTTTTACTTTCTTTTAAATTGCCCTAAATGCGGGTCTTATATTAGTTATTAGTTTTAAATCGCGTTCAGCGCATTCGTGAGCGGATCGGACTTTTTCTTTCGATTTTCAATATTTATAAATAATGCTGCTGGCGAAGCGCGCGAGCCAACTGACTAAAATACACTAATCGCGGCTACTTTTTCCGCGGTCGGTTGGCCTTCCTTGGTCGCAGATTTTTGCTCTGCCCTTTTTGGGTAGCTGCAGCCGAAGATTCGGTGTCCGCTTTGCCTTTTTATTTCTTTTGGTGCCCTGACAAAGAAACTACCTTTGCTAGCGCTGCCTGGCTGCAGCGCTTCTTCCTTCCGGATTAGTATGCTGGTTCTAGTTTGTTCTTTTAAAACCCTGCACAAGAGTTTGGCGATAAAAGTCTGGGTATCTTAACCCTTTTCCATCCACTTACCCCAGCTCTCCGCCGGTTCAAGCTATTTGCCATTCTGGTTCGCCTCTGGGACTTGCACTTATTTGGCTTAAATTGCCCACAAACCCCAAACGAACTTTCTCCGCCGATCTTAAACTTGAGAATGGCTGCTGATGACGCCAGAATATATTTATTTATATTGAAAATTTCTGAATCTTCTCCAAGGAAGATAGCGATGCCAACTCTTTATTGAATATAAAGAAATTTTCCGAAAAATGTGCTAGGTCTTCACAATGTTTCGTTCTGCGAACCAAACTGGATCAGACGTATAAATATTAAAAAAGGCTAAGAAGAATTAATATAAAAATTTCCATTGTATCAATAATTCGGACGCTGTGTCGTATTATGCCACTAATTTTAATGCTTTCTTTTAAATTTCCTTTTTTGAATTGAAATACTTAAATCTTAAAGTAAATTTTTTTTTATTAACTTAAATTCTATAAAATGAAATAAGGAATGATCAAAAGCTAATTAATTAATAATTTTTAATTTTTTTGTGCTTAAATTTAAACAAAATGATCCTCTATTTTATAAAGATTTTCAGTGGTCATTGAGCTCAACGACGGCGTCGCAGGGTGAGTGAGATTTTTTTGATTTTCCCCTATTTTTCTTTATTATTTTTATTTAATGGTCGATCATAATTTTTTTTTAAACTTAAACCATGCATTATTTCTTATATTTTTCATTATTTAAAATACTATGATCTACTTAGATTTTTTTTCTTTAATTTTGATTATCCTTCATTATGATTATTATTTAAGAAGCTCAGTTCAGCTTAAACTTAATTTTTTTAATCTTTAAATTATAAGTATAATAATTATTATATAATTGAAATAAAGGTTTAAAGGTCTGTCGCCGAACACCATGCCGATCCTAGAACATAAATAGTAGCTACCTCTTAACGTTAGCTTATGGGACAACCCATATATTTTCTCCGGTGTTGTCAAGAGTCAATCGGAACCGAATATTTTTGTCAATAATCCGGTATCTATCTTTTTATTGGGACTTACAATATATATATCATGTTTTTATACATACCCTGTTGATTTTTGTTCATTTGAAACCGTGCACTTAAAGTATTGTGAAAAGGTGCTCCCATGAATTATAGAGTAGGCAAGAACCCCGCTCCATCCGTCGAGCTAGTTAGAGCAAATGCTAGAAGTGCACACTGTTGAACTCTGTCACGACTG
This sequence comes from Drosophila yakuba, assembly GCF_016746365.2. Classification (NCBI taxonomy): domain Eukaryota; kingdom Metazoa; phylum Arthropoda; class Insecta; order Diptera; family Drosophilidae; genus Drosophila; species Drosophila yakuba. Next base: position 415,078 of record NW_025048821.1, on the reverse strand, counting down.
CTCAGCTAGGAAGAATTAAAAAAAAAAGTAAAAGGACTGCACACTACACAACCAAACTTCGAGTCGTGTTTAATGCTTCAAGCAAAACATAAACAGCTTTTTCATTAAATGAAACTCTCTCATGGTTGGGCCTGCAATTCAGGGGAGCTTTACTTATCATTGCAAAATTTTAAATTAAATAAATTCGCTGTAACAGCCGAGATTTCTAAAATATATCGCCAAGTTGACATTGCCGATGAAGATCGCAATTTTCAGCAAATTCTTCGCAGAGAAAAAAGCTTGCAGCCAGTGCAAACGTACAGACTTAATACGGAAACATATGGCACATCATCTGGACCGTTTTGTGGGTCGAAAAAGTATTAAAGGTCGACGAGACAAGCTCAGTGAAGACTTACTGCGTACGGTGGGTACCGAGTGTGGATGTAAATATATCCAATCTCGAGATAAAGCCGACAAAGCGGCAGATTTTGTCAGTTGCTTCTTGATTTTTAGACCCCCTTGGATTGCTATGTACGCTTATTACAAAAGCAAATATTCTGCTGCAAAAGTTGTGAAAAACAAATACTAAAAGACGATTCCTGCTTATCTTTATACAGAGTGGACTCAGTTTATAGATACGTGATCTTAGCAGAAAAAAGCTTACGTCTGTAAGAGTCAATACAATCAATTGCAAATTCATGGCTTTGCAGACGCTTTGAGTGACGCTTATGAACGTTTCATCATCACGATATTAAGATGAAGTAGAGACAGTGTTGCCAACAGAAAAATCTAGAGTCGCAACTAAGATTATTTCTCGTCATGAGTTGTGCGCTGCGCATTTGATAAGTACTGTGTGGACACAAATTCTGTAAAAATTTAAAATAGAAAGCGTGAACTTTGATTCCGACTCTCAAGACACCCTTTATTGGTGCCAGAGAAAGCCAGCTTTAGTATCTACCTTTGTAGCTAATAGAGTTGCTGAAATTCAAGAGCGCTCTTATCATGTTATATGGCGTCATGTACCGACTGAGTTAAACCCAGCTGATATTACATCTAAAGGTGCATGTATAAGTTAACTAAGATAACCGAACCGATAGTCCTGCGGCGTTATTATTCTACTCCTGTGTTTGGACGTTGGCGCAAGTATTAATTGGCTTTGCGGATATATTTAATTTTAAATATGGATTGACCTGGTGATTTATATTTCATTGCAACGCATGCATTGCTGTGGCAATTTTTTGTCTTTTATATATCTCTTTGTCTTTGCTGTGGCAATTTTTGTTTTTGTATATTTGTTTGCATTTGTTGAAAAACGCTCCCCGCAGCCCCCTCACCTTATTGTTATTTAGCTAGGCGGCGGCTCTGCTCACTGAGTCTTCGTCCAATGCCTTTAAAACGGCGACTCAGCCCCCGCGACCCCCTCGCCGTTCTGTTTGGCCCCATGGGAACAACGGTTTGAGTATTCTCATACACAGCTCCTCATGAGCGATTCATTTGAGCGGTATAGGAATTCGAAACCTAAAGCCAGCGACGATTCTGCAATAAACTCTGCACTAAAAAGTGCCGGTACCAATTCATTTGCTACATATAAATGGTCTTTTGACGCAGTACAAATTAAGACTGTAATAAAGTTACTTCAGGACCAAGTCTTAGCAGGCCAACGCGGAGAGAATGAATTACGTAGAACTTGCCAACCAAGTAGCGGCTATACAGGTTCGCCCTGCACAGGCAGAAACTCCACAAATTAAAGTTTACCAACCGGTAGATCTCACCGGACAAGTCCGTTGCGACACAGTAGACATAAGTCTCCTGGCGGCACGCGGCAAAAGTAGCTTACCATATGTTCAATAACTATGAGAAAAGTTCGCGATACCATCAGGCTGTAGTTATCATCAGAAGCAAAGTTATAGGCCCTGCTAATGCAGTTCTGTCATCCTTAGGAGCTAAGCTAAATTTAAAGGCGATTATAAATCGTCTCGATTTCACGTGCAGCGACAAACGCTGGAGTTAGGCACCCTCAGACAGGGAAGCCTGATGCTTCATCAGTATTATGACGAGGTTGAGAAAAAACTCACTTTGCTCACCAACAAGGCAACCATTAAGCATCGGCAGCAACAGTGCTGTGCGAAAAGTTCCGAGATGATGCTTTGCAAGTTTTCGTCTCGGGACTCAGGCGCAACCTGACGGACGTGCTGTTCGCGGCGAAGCCGAAGGACATGCCGTCAGCACTCGCTGACCTCCGTCGGCACAGGAGGTGGAGTCCAATCGCGAGAGGTACACCTTCGCAACTTCGTTTGCAAGAAGCCAAGAAGTAGGGACCATAAGCAATATCCCAAAGTGCAGGAGCGCCAGCAGGCCCCTCCACAAACCAACTCGCGGTGAAGTGCCGGGAAAAACACGAACTTTACTAGGCAGTACAGAGCACAAGTACACTCCGCTCCACGTAGCGACCGGATGGCTCGAGGGAACACACCGGAACCTATGGACGTTGACCCGCCTAAAAGGCAAAGGGTCAACCATGTTGCCCAGGCCTCAGAAAATTCGGACACGGCTTATGCCACCGCGGCGTCCAGTGCAGAGGATAAAGTCGACGATGATGCCATACTAGGGTATGACTTTGATGCCATTAATTTTTAAGGGGAAAATCCCTGCTACCAGTCATCAGACGAAGAGTAGCGGGGATCGACCTGAAACTGCTGGTTGACACGGGCCCGTCAAAAAATTTCATCCGATCATTTAAGGGGTTGAAAGACGTTCGCCTGGTGCAGTCCCCATTTGCAATCCATTCGATTCATGGTGTAACTACAACCACTAAAAAATGGTTTGTGTCCATTCTTAACCTTTAAGCTCAATTTTTTTTACTACCAGATTTGACCTCCTTCGACGCGATCGTTGGCCTAGACCTGTTATAACAGGCTGGCGCGTCACTTTGCCTAGCTTGCGGCCAGCTCAAATGGGGCTCCGGAACAGAACAAATAGATTTTCACACTTGCCCCGATGTCAATTTTACAATACGTCGGTGGTAGCTAACATCCAGACGATTGACGAGGAGCCCATTTATGCCAAATGGCATAAGGCATTATCGCCATATTATGGCATAATCCAAAAGTCGAAGTCCCCCTACAATAACCCAATATGGGTCGTAGACAAGAAGGGCACCGACGAGGCGGACTTCCGCAAACTGAACGAAAGGACGGTACTAGATAGATACCCCATTTCAAATATCTCAATGGGGAATCTCGGAAATGCAAAATAATTCACGACACTCGATCTGAAGTCTGACTACCACCAAATCTCGGAAATGCAAAATACTTCACGACACTCGATCTGAAGTCCGATTACCACCAAATCACGCTCGCTGAACGCGACCGTGAGATTGACATCATTCTCAGTGAACGGAGGGAAGTAGGAGGGACTCAGGAATGCTGCAAGCATCCTCCAGAGAACGATTGACGATATTCTGCGAGAGCAGATCGGCAAGTTCTGCTCCGTTTACGTCGGACGTCATCCTCAGATACCCTGACTACAAATAGGCGTTTGATCTAATGACAGATGATTCGGCCTACGGCATTGGCGCAGTGCTGTCCCAAGAGGGGCGTCCGATTACAATGATCTCCAGGACATTGAGCGACAGAGACCAACGGGAGGGAGCTGTTAGCCACAGTCTGGGCACTAGCCAAGTTGCGGCACTACCTTTATGCGGTTAAAGAAATGAACATCTTTACCGATCACCAAACCTTGACGTTTGCGGTATCGGAATCCAATCCGAACGCTAAGATTAAGAGATGGAAAGCACGCATCGATAAGTCCGGTGCACGAATTTTTTACAAACCCGGAAAGAATAACCTCGTTGCAGATGCCCTTTCGAGACAACAACTCAACGTGGTTGGAAACCAGGATCCAGAGTCGTGCGCGGCCACGGTTCACAGTTTCGCTTATCGAGTTTACGGACAAAATTGTGAATTGCTTCCCGAACCAAATAATTTTATTAGTGGAAACGCACTTTTATACTATTTTGAAATAAGGGCGCCACTCGATTAACTTCTCGTGCAAACAAACTTTCCTAGAGGAACTTGCCAACATCATTATCCCTAATAGTGTGAATTCTTTCCACTGTGATTTTCACACGTTGGCACAAATCCAGGACGAAGTGGTTCGGCCATTTCCGGCCACAAAATTCTGGTATTGCAAAAAAAGGGTCACCGACATTTTCGCGGTCGAGGAGAGGAAAGAAATCCTCACCGCAGTGCACAACAGAGCTCACAGGTCGGCCCAAGAGAACGTGAAGCAGGTAGTCTCCAAGATAGCCCCAAAGCCAAAGCCATCTACTGCGACAATGAACCCTCATAGAAATCGCACACAATAGTGGCCATGTTGGAAAACCATTTCGGCGTCACCATCTCGAATGCCATAGCGTCTCAAACGGACAGGTGGATCGCTTCCACAGCACGTTGGTCGAACTCGCTAAATGCCCAAAAATCGATAAAGGCATAAGTGATACGGTGGAGTTGATCTTGCTCGCCACAGCATAACAAGTCTATCCACTCTGTCGTTAACAAGAAACCGGCCGAGGTCATGCGGGCAGATCCGGACAATCTACTAAGTGATGTCCAGAAAAAAATCAAAAACGCCCAAAATTTGACAAACAACCGAGAAAACGCTTCTCGGCGGAACAGAGTGTTCTAGGTCGGCGATAAAGTCCTAGTAAAGTCAAACAGGCGTCTAGGCAACAAACTCACTCCCTTATGCGATAAGAGAACCATCGAGGCAGACTTGGGGAACACAGTTCTAATTAAAGGGAAGGTGGTCCACAAAGACAACCTCAGGTAACCCGAGCAGAGCCTAGTTGCGGTTTCGCCGGAGTTTCATATTTATTCTTTCCATTTATAGTCACTTGGCATAAGTTTTTTATTTTTAGCCAATTGGCATAAGTTTATTTTTTATTGTTTATAGCAGAGCAACCTGCATCCAATCACCTACATCGACGAAAGCATAATCATCATCAATAATAGACCAGCACTCGTGCGCGTGGATAATGGAACAAACATCCACATTAGAGGCACGCACTTAATAACATAGAGTGCTATGGTTAATGAGACCGTCTTCATAAATCACCACATGGTCCAGAAAAGGGCACCGGGATCAATAGCTATCTCTCCTGTCCTGAAGATCTCGTTGGAACACTAGATCCTAAGCCTTCCATACCTTCACCGCCTGAGTGAAAAGAATTTGGAGCAGATCAGGAAATTCCTCTTACATGACTCTGCCGAAAATTGGCCACAACTCCATAAGTTTGAGCTCTGCGCAGAAGTACAAAGCTCGGAACACAAAAAATGTGTTTCAGTTCAAAAAGTAGTTTTTGAACAGGCAATATTAAATAGAATTTTAGAACTAATTGAACGACGAACCTTCTTCCCTAAAATTATTCAAATAGTAACGTATGTTATGAGGTTCAGCTACAGAAATTATATTCCCAATTCTCATGTCGTGTCGGCCATTGAAAGAAGACTTGCCATTTGAAAAATAGCGCAAATAGTGCAAGAACATAGACTTCAACGAGAAATGTTGTTGCTTGAAAAATCGCACGTTTTGCAGCCAAGTCGTAAAACACCTTTATGCATGAATTTGACGAATTTTGAATACATTTTAAAGTTTTTAGTGTAGATGGTAGGCAGACTAAACAATGCCCTTTTTTGTTGCCTCGAGACCCATCTTTCGTCAAGATATTTATACGCAATCTGCACATTAAAAGCTATCACGCTGGCCCAAAAGTATTTATGGTACCTTTGAGGTAGCGAATTTTACTGATAAACGCACGAAAAATGTGCTTAGCAGTTTTTCGCAACTGCATCCACTGTTTTATTTAAATGAGACAAAATTATTAGATCAAATCAGATAAAATTAAATCAGGGAACTTGCCTGCAGACCGTTTGAAAAAAGGTCGCCATTCAGTGTATATTCTCGTAATTTAACGATAAGGGTGGAGTATTCATTTTTTGGGTTATTTATTGTTCTTTATTGAAATTCAAAGTTCTATCATTGCTACAATAATGTCTGAGCTCAAGCTGCGGTTTTGGCACAGCTGGTCCAGGGAATATGCGCTCAGCCTCCAGAAGCGATCACAATGCACACCGCCCCAGAATCTGGGCGGTCTAGGCATCTAGGGCGTGTCACCAGAGTCATCGCGGGAGACAACCGCATGGTACGAGTGTTAGAGATGCAAACCGAAACCGGCATCGTTAAAAGAGCAATTCATAAACTGGCTCCAATCCCATGGATCAAAGAAATGTTGGAGCCCTGCAGCTTAAAAATAATAGATTAATATGGAAATAAAGATTCTTATTGAATTACATTGAAACACATAGAACAAACATTAAGTGAAATAACATAACATGTAAAACAAAGAACTCTAATACTCTGTTAACACTCGTCTTTGCTTCGTCTGTTTAATCCGCTGCAAAGAGGCCAAAGAGAGTAACTATTGTATACTGCATTAAGTCTTGTATTGATCTTAAGCAAATGAACTACGATAAAATTACACAACTCCTCCAGAGTTATCTGGTTCTGAAAGCAGTTTAGGGGCTTATCTGTCGTTTCGATAGTGTGCGTCAAGAAGAGCTCGCTGTGAATAGTGGCCACGCACGATTGAGCTTCTTGCTCCTCCATGACGTTAATTTGTTGCCGTGACAATGCATCGGCGACCAAGTTTTCTTTGCCGGGTTTGTAGAAAATACGCGCCCCTGATTCATCAATGCGCGCTTTCCACCTTTTAATCTTTGTATTCGGATTGGATTCCGATATTGCAAAGGTTAGCGGCTGGTGGTCGGTAAAGATGTTGATGTGTTTAACCGCATACAGGTAATGCCGTAGCTTGGCCAAAGCCCAGACTATGGCTAAGAGTTCCCTCTCGTTGGTGGCGTAGTTAACCTCCCTGTCTTTCAATGTCCTTGAGATCATTGTTATTGGGCGTCCCTCTTGGGACAATACTGCGCCAATGCCATGGGCCGAGGCATCTGTCGTTAGATCAAATGCCTTTTTGTAGTCGGGGTACCTTAGCATCACGTCGTCGGATGCCAAGATGTTTCGTAGTTTCTGGAACGCTTGTTGCTGCGTCCCCGAGAACTGAACCGGAATGTTTCGTGACCTGTGTCTACTAACTGTTCCGTTTTCCCCTTTTAGGATGTCTGATACAGGCCTTGCTATTGCCGCGAAGTCCTTAATAAAACATCTGTAGTAGCTGGCTAGGCCTAGAAATGACCGTACCTCAAAAACACTTTTGGGTTCCGGAAATTCTTTTATAGCCTTAACCTTTTCTGGGTCTGTTGTAGCACCGTTACAAGTGACTATAAACCCAAGGAAGCTCACACTTTTCTTAAAAAAGCTGGACTTTTCTACCGATACCCTCATGTTCGCATCGTGCAGGCTCTTTAGAACCCAATCTACGTGCTTGGTGTGAGAGTTTTCGTCTTCGGAGTAGATAATTACGTCGTCAACGTAAACATAGCAGAACTGGCCGATTTGTTCCCGTAGGATGTCGTCGATTGTCCTCTGAAAAATGCTCCTTGCATTTTTGAGGCCAAACGGTAGTCTGCGAAATTCGTATTTTCCCCCATTCACAGAGAAAGAGGTTTTTTCCCTTTCGCGTTCTGCAAGAATGATTTGGTGATAGCCAGACTTGAGGTCCAGCGTGGAGAAATACTTCGCATTGCCTAGGTTGCTCAATATCATGTTAATATTTGGCATGGGGTATTTATCGGGCACTGTTCTTTCGTTTAGCTTGCGGAAGTCGATAACTAGTCTCATTTTCCGGTTGCCATGGTCATCGGTCCCTTTTTTATCTACAACCCATATCGGGTTGTTGTAAGGGGATACCGACTTCTGAATTATCCTGTTTTTAAGCAGATCTTCAATCTCTTTGTTGACGAAGTCCGCCGCCCCCATTGGGTACGGGTAAAATTTTGCGTATATGGGCTCCTCACTAACTGTTCGGATGGTAGCTACCACCGATGTGTTATAGGGCAAAGCCTCGTTAGGGTTTGCAAAAGCCTTCTTCCTAGTCTTCAGCATTTCTAAGAACGCGTTTCTGACTAAGGGTGGCGCATTTGAGCAGTCCACTTCGGTAAAATTGATGTCGGGGCATGGGTGGAATTCAATTTTCTCTTCTCCATTGCCCCTTCTGAGGTGGCCGGAGGCCAGACAAAGCGATGCCCCTGCCTGTTTAAGTAGGTCGAGGTCAATGATCGCGTCGAAGGAAGACAAATCAGGTAAAATGAAGAACGTGGCCTTCAAATCAAAAAGTGACCCGAAGCATTTTTTCGTGATCGTGGTAACACCATGGAGTGAATGGATGGTGAATGGGGAATCGACGGGGCGAACGCCTTTTAAGCCTTTGTGAGGCCGGATAAAATTTTTTGACGCACCCGTGTCGATGAGGAACTTCATCTCTTTCCCCGCTACTCTTCGTCTGATGACGGACAGCAGGGATTTTCCCCTAAAAAATTAATCACTTCTAAATCATATTCAGAAATGGTGTCGTCGTCGACTTTGTCCGCCGCGCTGGAGGCTGTGGTTGCGTACGTGCCCTCGGCCTGATCTACGCTCGGAGCGATGTGATTAACCCTTTGTCTCTTGTGAGGGCGTGAACGACCGGAGTGGGCGGGCTTCCCGTTTTGGTAGGCCTGTGCCTGAGTGGGTTGTCTCAACCTGGACATAGACGGGTCAACCTCCATGGGTTCTGGTGTGTTTTCACGACGCCTGTCGTTATGCGGAGCCGAGTGTACCTGAGCCTTAACCTGTTTAGTAAAGTGTGGGTTTTTTCCCCCGCTTACTTGGGAGTGCGCTAGGTAGGGCGTTTGTTGGCGTTCTTGCGCCATTGGGTATTGCTTCTCTATCCTCCAGGCTTTTTGCAAACGATGTTGCGAATGTGTACCTTTCGTGGTTTGATTCCACTTTCTGAGCTAATGCCAACGCAGTTGGCATGTCCTTCGGCTTCGCCGAGAAGAGGACATCGGAAACACTGCGCTTGAGTCCCGAAATAAATATACGGAGCGCATCATCCCGAAACTTGTCGCATAAGATTTTTGCCGCCGCCGTTTCATACGACATGGTGGCTTTATTGGTAAGCAGGGTGAGCTTCTTCTCGACCTCGTCGTAGTATTGTAATATAGTCAGGCTCCCCTGTCTGAGGGTGCCCATCTCCTGCTCGATGACGTGAATCGCGCGTTTGTCACTATATGTGAAATCGAAGCGATCTATGATCGCATCGAAATTCAATACAGTGCCGAACGAAGATAGCACCGCATCGGCAGACATATGTCTCTCTTGCTCCCGTAAATTCGGGCAAGCATTTTACGGCATCCAGAGGCTCGTTGCACTGGACGTTGCCCGTGATATCAATGGGTTGGTATACCTTGATTATAGGGGCTGCCGCTTGTGTGGGTGCGATTTGCACCGCTGCAATTTGGGTAGCCAACTGTTGTATAGTTTGGCGCATTTCTTCTTCTCTGCGCATGGCTTCACCGGCCGCTTCTGCCAAGGCATGATTAACGGCGGCCTGAATCACAACCTTAAGCTGATCTGGGTCCATGGTTTTAACTGAAGGGGGGTCAGCGGGTGCCCGTATTGGGGTGGAAGTGCGCGGGGGCCCTTCACTGTCGGAATCTGAGCCGCTAGCGTACCGTTTATTTTCCCTATATTGTGTGAACGGGGAGCTCATATGTGCTTAAGTTAAACTGCACTGGTATGCAATGCTGGTCCAGGGAATATGCTCCAGAAGCGATCACAATGCACACCGCCCCAGAATCTGGGCGGTCTAGGCATCTAGGGCGTGTCACCAGAGTCATCGCGGGAGACAACCGCATGGTACCAGTGTTAGAGATGCAAACCGAAACCGGCATCGTTAAAAGAGCAATTCATAAACTGACTCCAATCCCATGGATCAAAGAAATGTTGGAGCCCTGCAGCTTAAAAATAATAGATTAATATGGAAATAAAGATTCTTATTGAATTACATTGAAACACATAGAACAAACATTAAGTGAAATAACATAACATGTAAAACAAAGAACTCTAATACTCTGTTAACACTCGTCTTTGCTTCGTCTGTTTAATCCGCTGCAAAGAGGCCAAAGAGAGTAACTATTGTATACTGCATTAAGTCTTGTATTGATCTTAAGCAAATGAACTACGATAAAATTACACACCAATAATCTTTTTATACTGTATCAAACTTATTAGGTTTTTTTTTAAAATTTGTATCTAATAAACTCTTAAGATTTTTTCGTGTTTGTGCACCCTGAGTCACCAATAGTCGTCGCTGGGGACTGGTCGAATGCGGTTTTTTATATTCCTAGAAATTTAATCGTTTTTTGTGCCTTTCGTTCATTTCTAATTCAGATTTCGCTATCTTGCACAACCCACTTATGTCCAAAAACAACACCAAACAGCACTGTGGACAACGCAAAAAGAGAGAATAAAGAGAACACAAAGACAGAAAAGCTAAAGATTTATTTAATTTGTTTAAACTAGTGCACAAATAATAAGAGATTCACTCGCCAAGTAACGGAGTTGTACTAATTACGTTTACAAAATAGGATGATAAAGGTTTTATTAAAAACTGCCGCTGGTTTTGACAAACGCAAGATTAAATTCGCAGCGCAGAAAAAATCACGACCGTTCGCTTTGAAGCTACCATATATAAATTAATTAGAATTCGGGTGGCCACAGGGGGATCCCTCGCTGCAGTCTCCGATGATGTGCCGGTTGGCTGATGGTGTCCCTCCCACAGGGGAAGAGGGTGATAAATCCACATGGAGATTTATGACGATTACGTTGGGAAGATGACTGTCTTCCTTAATGCAACTGGCCTAGGGACTCAGATTGCTATGATCAATATATAAAATTAACGACAGAATGCCGGAGTTGTTGGTTCATGAGCGATGGCTCTTTATTTTATGAATGTCCAAAACGAACTGAACTTAAGGCTAACAAAATATGAAACTCATAGCGGCCACTCCAACGGGTAGTGTTTGCCGGCTATGCACGGGCTTCCGGCCAGACGGTGTGTCAGCAGTTTTGCCGGAGCGAGTCTTCGGATGATCGGTCGTAGCCGTCGCCCGGTTAACTTTAGTTAACTACTCCCCCCTCGGAATTAAGGCCGCCCTCGTCCGTCTGTAGTTCAGCGATAATCTGCCTAATTTGGCCTGAGGATTTTCTTGCCTCAGTGAAACGCCTAAAAATGAGCCCGATGCAGATGAGTGCGCAGCATATTGCTCCTGCAATAGTTGCTACGAGACGTGTTCGATGGTTGTCAATCTCTTCCCTGAACTCCTTGATGAACTCCAAGTTTCGTTCACTCAGACGGTGAAGATACGGGAGGCTGAGGACATCTTGGGTGGCGGTGATGTTCAATAAGGGAAGACTTGCTGTCCCTGGAGCTCTCTTCTGGGTGTTATTGTGGTTGATGAAGAGTGTGTCATTTATAGTGGCCTGTTTGTCAAAGGTTATGAGGTGTGTGCCATGAGTACAGATTTCTGTGCCGTTGTCCACTCGCACTTTGGCAGACCTATCGTTGATGATAATGATTCCTTCATCTACGTAGGTTATCGGATGCAGGTCACTTTCTTGTACTCGGCAGTGTGCTACCCCACCGGCGTGCAGTTCTTTGGCGCACGAACTCTCTGAAGCTAGGCGGCAGAATGTGGCTCTCGGTGATTCGGAGCAGTTTTTGATGGCATAAACTTCTCCGCTGCATTCGGCTATGACATTGTCTATGATCTGCAACATCATTCCACCATGGGCAACTGGGAAAATAGTGATCTTCTTGCAGGCTAATTTAATTTTGGGGAATTTAATGATAAAGTGTAAAATGTTACGGGACTGTAAAATCTTTACAGACGAGACGGACAAAAGATCTCCTATAGGTGTGTCGGTGGGTTCTTCAAACCAAACTGTTTTTAAGTCTTCGTGATCTAACATGTTCGGACTAACAATGTTAATCCTGGCTAGGGTTATTGCAAGCATTAAATTTTGTAATTCCGCCATCAACATGCGGTTTCTAGCAAGCAGTGTTTCATATAGGTGTCCAGTGTCTATTTGTGAGGTTTTGGCTGATCTCAAAATTGAATTGACGGTAGAGGTAAGTTGATTAATTTGATTTTGAGTTTTGGTGTTAATTTGGATCTGTCTATTGCTAGACTCGACTAATTTCATTTCGGAAAACCTGATTTTTTCTAAGTCGCTGGCATCTGGTGTCCCTGCTACGACCTTTAGCATAGATCCTAAGAAATCCAAGCTCCTAGCTACTCTGTGATGAACGGCCAACGACTCTTACAAGTCCTGGAGGTGGGCGGTATCCACGCTCAGAAGCTTCTTCATATGGGATAGCGGAAACATGTCTATCATGTTGGTTGTCTCCTCTATTACGCGCCCATATTCTGAGAGGTTTGCTGTGTGCGTGACGTAAGCAAACTCCTCCCATACTAGGATTTCGCCATCTACAACGGGGATGTACCTGGCCTGTGAATAATAGGTAACGTGGGCCGACGCCAAGGACAGGAGTATGCAAAATGTTGGTCCGATCCTGTGAAATTAAACTTTAGCTATTTTTATGCTTATAGAGGGTTTTCCCACCACCGATAAAATGAACTTAAAACAACTATGCCAGTGGCTATGAACCTATAGTAAAAAACAAAGTGCGCCAAGCGGCTTGAAGGTGTAATAACTAATGAATATAAAAAATAAAGTGTGCCAGATGGCTTGAAGGTGTGATAAAAAATATAATATAAAAAATGAATAATAAAAAAACCATAAAGGACATTGTCGGTTATATCATTTAAGATTGTCCTTGTGGACCACCCTCCCCTTAATGAGGGCCGTGGTCCCCAGGACCGCTTCTACAGCTCTCTCCTCGCACAAGGGTGTGAGTTAATTTCCCAGCCTTCTATTGGATTTAACCAATACCTTCTCGCCGACTTCGAATACTCTGTGTTGTCGGGAGGCGTTTTCCCTGGTCCTGAGCGTGTTTTGTGCCTTAATGATTCTGTTCCGGACTTCCGTCTGTGGGTCATCTGGGTGCTCCTGCACGATGTCAAGTGGTCGTTTGTCAACGACAGAGTGAATTGACTTATTATATTTGGCGGTTTCCAACAAAATAATTTCCACAGTATCGGTTATGCCCTTGTCGATTTTTAGGCAACGAGCAAGCTCCAAAAGGGTGCTATGAAAGCGCTCCACTTGCCCATTTGACGCGCTATGGAGTGGCGGTGCATTGGCAATGCTAACGCCAAAGTGATTGTCATCATCGCAGTAAACTACTCTAGCCCTAGGGAAAAAATTCATAATCTGTAGTATGGCCGGTTTAATGTCTTCGATTGTCCTAGAGTGGACATGTTGCACAATTGCGAACTTCGAAAACTTGTCAATGCAAGTGAGAAAATACTTTTTATCCGTAGAAAAAATGTCGATGTGCAGTAGTTCTCCCACATGAGAGGGGATCGGAGTCTCGCCTAGCTCATGTTTTTTTGGGTGCCTATCGTATTTGGCTTTCGCGCATGTTTTGCAGTTTGCTACGATTTCGGTAGCCAACTTGGTCATCTTCGGAAAGTAGTACTCGGAGAGTACCTGCTTAACGTTTTCTAGGGCCGACCTGTGGGCCCTATTGTGTTCTACGGTAAGAATTTCCCGTCTCTCAGGGACTGCAAAAATATCCGTTACACGGTTTTTGCAGTGCCAAAATTTGTTGGCTGGAAATCTCCGAACCAATTCGTCCTGTATTAGTGCCAGCGTGTGCAGGTCACAATGAATGGCGTTTACGCCCTTCGGAACGATTACATCTGCGAGTTCATCAATCAATGACTCTTTGCAGGGAAAGTTAATCGCATGCCGTCTCTTGTTTCCAAAGAGGACGAAGCTGCGCTTTAACGGAAAGCGTGCCTCCTCCAGAGTTATCTGGTTCTGAAAGCAGTTTAGGGGCTTATCCGTCGTTTCGATAGTGTGCGTCAAGAAGAGCTCGCTGTGAACAGTGGCCACGCACGATTGAGCTTCTTGCTCCTCCATGACGTTAATTTGTTGCCGTGACAATGCATCGGCGACCAAGTTTTCTTTGCCGGGTTTGTAGAAAATACGCGCCCCTGATTCATCAATGCGCGCTTTCCACCTTTTAATCTTTGTATTCGGATTGGATTCCGATATTGCAAAGGTTAGCGGCTGGTGGTCGGTAAAGATGTTGATGTGTTTAACCGCATACAGGTAATGCCGTAGCTTGGCCAAAGCCCAGACTATGGCTAAGAGTTCCCTCTCGTTAGTGGCGTAGTTAACCTCCCTGTCTTTCAATGTCCTTGAGATCATTGTTATTGGGCGTCCCTCTTGGGACAATACTGCGCCAATGCCATGGGCCGAGGCATCTGTCTTTAGATCAAATGCCTTTTTGTAGTCGGGGTACCTTAGCATCACGTCGTCGGATGCCAAGATGTTTCGTAGTTTCTGGAACGCTTGTTGCTGCGTCCCCGAGAACTGAACCGGAATGTTTCGTGACCTGTGTCTACTAACTGTTCCGTTTTCCCCTTTTAGGATGTCTGATACAGGCCTTGCTATTGCCGCGAAGTCCTTAATAAAACATCTGTAGTAGCTGGCTAGGCCTAGAAATGACCGTACCTCAAAAACACTTTTGGGTTCCGGAAATTCTTTTATAGCCTTAACCTTTTCTGGGTCTGTTGTAGCACCGTTACAAGTGACTATAAACCCAAGGAAGCTCACACTTTTCTTAAAAAAGCTGGACTTTTCTACCGATACCCTCATGTTCGCATCGTGCAGGCTCTTTAGAACCCAATCTACGTGCTTGGTATGAGAGTTTTCGTCTTCGGAGTAGATAATTACGTCGTCAACGTAAACATAGCAGAACTTGCCGATTTGTTCCCATAGGATGTCGTCGATTGTCCTCTGAAAAATGCTCCTTGCATTTTTGAGGCCAAACGGTAGTCTGCGAAATTCGTATTTTCCCCCATTCACAGAGAAAGAGGTTTTTTCCCTTTCGCGTTCTGCAAGAATGATTTGGTGATAGCCAGACTTGAGGTCCAGCGTGGAGAAATACTTCGCATTGCCTAGGTTGCTCAATATCATGTTAATATTTGGCATGGGGTATTTATCGGGCACTGTTCTTTCGTTTAGCTTGCGGAAGTCGATAACTAGTCTCATTTTCCGGTTGCCATGGTCATCGGTCCCTTTTTTATCTACAACCCATATCGGGTTGTTGTAAGGGGATACCGACTTCTGAATTATCCCGTTTTTAAGCAGATCTTCAATCTCTTTGTTGACGAAGTCCGCCGCCCCCATTGGGTACGGGTATAATTTTGCGTATATGGGCTCCTCACTAACTGTTCGGATGGTAGCTACCACCGATGTGTTATAGGGCAAAGCCTCGTTAGGGTTTGCAAAAGCCTTCTTCCTAGTCTTCAGCATTTCTAAGAACGCGTTTCCGACTAAGGGTGGCGCATTTGAGCAGTCCACTTCGGTAAAATTGACGTCGGGGCATGGGTGGAATTCAATTTTCTCTTCTCCATTGCCCCATCTGAGGTGGCCGGAGGCCAGACAAAGCGATGCCCCTGCCTGTTTAAGTAGGTCGAGGCCAATGATCGCGTCGAAGGAAGACAAATCAGGTAAAATGAAGAACGTGGCCTTCAAATCAAAAAGTGACACGAAGCATTTTTTCGTGATCGTGGTAACACAATGGAGTGAATGGATGGTGAATGGGGAATCGACGGGGCGAACGCCTTTGAAGCCGGATAAAATTTTTTGACGCACCCGTGTCGATGAGGAACTTCATCTCTTTCCCCGCTACTCTTCGTCTGATGACGGGCAGCAGGGATTTTCCCCTAAAAAATTAATCACTTCTAAATCATATTCAGAAATGGTGTCGTCGACTTTGTCGCCGGCCTAGCCTGATCTACGCTCTGAGCGATGTGATTAACCCTTTGTCTCTTGTGAGGGCGTGAACGACCGGAGTGGGCGGGCTTCCCGTTTTGGTAGGCCTGTGCCTGAGTGGGTTGTCTCAACCTGGACATAGACGGGTCAACCTCCATGGGTTCTGGTGTGTTTTCACGACGCCTGTCGTTATGCGGAGCCGAGTGTACCTGAGCCTTAACCTGTTTAGTAAAGTGTGGGTTTTTTCCCCCGCTTACTTGGGAGTGCGCTAGGTAGGGCGTTTGTTGGCGTTCTTGCGCCATTGGGTATTGCTTCTCTATCCTCCAGGCTTTTTGCAAACGATGTTGCGAATGTGTACCTTTCGTGGTTTGATTCCACTTTCTGAGCTAATGCCAACGCAGTTGGCATGTCCTTCGGCTTCGCCGAGAAGAGGACATCGGAAAGACTGCGCTTGAGTCCCGAAATAAATATACGGAGCGCATCATCCCGAAACTTGTCGTATAAGATTTTTGCCGCCGCCGTTTCATACGACATGGTGGCTTTATTGGTAAGCAAGGTGAGCTTTTTCTCGACCTCGTCGTAGTATTGTAATATAGTCAGGCTCCCCTGTCTGAGGGTGCCCATCTCCTGCTCGATGACGTGAATCGCGCGTTTGTCACTATATGTGAAATCGAGGCGATCTATGATCGCATCGAAATTCAATACAGTGCCGAACGAAGATAGCACCGCATCGGCAGGACCTCTTATTTTACTTCTGATTATAACGACCGCCTGGTAGTGGCGTGAGCTATTTACATAATTTCTAAATATGTAATATGCGGCTACCGCCGCCTGTCGCCAAGAGACATATGTCTCTTCTGCTCCCGTAAATTCGGGCAAGCATTTTACGGCATCCAGAGGCTCGTTGCACTCGACGTTGCCCGTGATATCAATGGGTTGGTATACCTTGATTATAGGGGCTGCCGCTTGTGTGGGTGCGATTTGCACCGCTGCAATTTGGGTAGCCAACTGTTGTATAGTTTGGCGCATTTCTTCTTCTCTGCGCATGGCTTCACCGGCCGCTTCTGCCAAGGCATGATTAACGGCGGCCTGAATCACAACCTTAAGCTGATCTGGGTCCATGGTTTTAACAGAAGGGGGGTCAGCGGTTGCCCGTATTGGGGTGGAAGTGCGCGGGGGCCCTTCACTGTCGGAATCTGAGCCGCTAGCGTACCGTTTATTTTCCCTATATTGTGTAAACGGGGAGCTCATATGTGCTTAAGTTAAACTGCACTGGTATGCAATGCCCGCTCAGCTATTTTGCCCATGAAGGCAGCTGGCAATGCAAGAAGTACGCGGGGACGGGGCCGCCGCCTTTACAACTATGTATGTGAGCTCAGTTGCCGCCTTTCCAAGTACCAACACTGATAAGGTGAGGGGTGCGCGGGGACTGAGCCTCCGCCACGATAAACAAAGAAGCACCGGTAGGGTGAGGGGTTCGCGGGGACTGTAGCCGCCGCCTTTGCAACGATGTATAAAGCTGTTCGAACCAAGCCGTCGCCTCGCGGAGCAGCGGCAAGGTAGGGGGTATGCGGGAGCTAAGCTTCCACCACTATAAACAAAGAAGCGAAGAATAAATAATTGAAATACAAATGCATGCGCGGCCGTATCGGGTTCACAGCGGTGGAGTGGGGACAATAAAAGATACAAAGTGGACTGCGAAGCTAATACCAAGAATTTCTACTCGAGCGATGTGATATACAAAACCGAATTAAATGTCAAATAAAAATTCAAATCTGGTATATTAAATTGTGAGAGCCTTGGCTCTGATATTTAGCCCCCGCAATATGTTAATTGTCTCACCAAAAATATTTGCAGTGTAACAGCATATAATGTCTGTTGGGTGCACAATGCGAAAAAAATTTAACTGCTCGGCGATATAGCAATGCGCCGTAACACAAACTGTGAGCGAATTAAATTAAATTAATTTTTTATACGCCGTATTTGCAACGGATTATGATGTTAATTAAATATTTTTCGCAGTGAAAATATGTGATAATATTATAATATTTATTTATTAAACAATGGGGTTTTGGGTAAATCTCCTCCACCGGATAAAAAATTGGAATTAAACACCAAACACCTATTAGTCGTCACATTCAATATTGATATTTTTGAAAAACACTCTTCAGACTGGTTTATTTTAATATTTTAATACTGGTCTGAACTATTGAATATGTATCGAAGACGTAAAGGGTTTGACCAGCGGGCCCACTTACATGTTTTGTAATTATTTTGTTTATTATGTATGATATGGGCGGGTGCGTGTTTCCCGCTAGTTGAGCGCCAATTAATTAGAATTCGGGTGGCCACAGGGGGATCCCTCGCTGCAGTCTCCGATGATGTGCCGGTTGGCTGATGGTGTCCCTCCCACAGGGGAAGAGGGTGATAAATCCACATGGAGATTTATGACGATTACGTTGGGAAGATGACTGTCTTCCTTAATGCAACTAGCCTAGGGACTCAGATTGCTATGATCAATATATAAAATTAACGACAGAATGCCGGAGTTGTTGGTTCATGAGCGATGGCTCTTTATTTTATGAATGTCCAAAACGAACTGAAATTAAGGCTAACAAAATATGAAACCCATAGCGGCCACTCCAACGGGTAGTGTTTGCCGGCTATGCACGGGCTTCCGGCCAGACGCTGTGTCAGCAGTTTGGCCGGAGCGAGTCTTCGGACGATCGGTCGTAGCCGTCGCCCGGTTAACTTTAGTTAACTTATATTCTTGATCAGGATCAAAAGCGGAGTCGATCTGGCCATGTTCGTCTGTCCGTCCGCCTGTCCTTCCGTATGAGGAGATCTCCGGGACTATAAATGCTAGAAAAATTTAGATTAAGCATGCAGACTGCAGGGACATAGACGCATGTAAGTTTGTTGACTCAAGTTGCTACACCCACAAACCGCCCAATTCTGCCACACCGAGATTTTTGGAAAAATTTTTTGTATTTGTCTTGTAAATTACTATCAGTGTGAAAAAAAATTGTTTACCACGTCCACTATAATGCCCACAAACCGCACAAAGCAACAACTCCCAAAGTTGTGATGATACTTACCTCAAATGATACCTCAACTCTCAAGTATGAATGTGTAGACTAAGGTACAGCAATACGCGATTTCAAAACATTCCTCTCGTCTTTGTGAATTTACTTGTGTAAATTTCCAGCGTTGAAATGCCTTTCAGCGATTATATGGTAATCCTTTTTGTCGGCGCTAGTGATGGATTACGTTTTGACCAATAAAGATTAAGGGACGTCGCTTATGAAACACAACAACTATCTGTACTACGCTTATTTTAAGCGAACCTAGATGATGGCAGTCCTATAGCTTGTTTCCAGAATCATTTTTTATGCGTGGTAACATTGACCTGATGTTGATTAACTTATCCTGGGAGGCTAGCTCAATAGACTGAACTATGCAAATCTTCTGCCGGCCAAAGTAAATGAAAATGGATATGGCGGTCGGCAAACGGCTCATACTAGGAATGTGGTATAGAATATGTGTATGTACTTAACTATCGAAAACTATTGCTCGATGATCCGGCTACGAAGGACCATCAAATGTAGCCTGGGACTCCGAATGTGATTTGGTGGGGCCGATGTAAATGTAAATGTTTGGTGCTCCCGCTCAACTTTTTCCCATTAAAACTGGATTTGATCTAGGCGGATTTTTAATGTGAATGAGTTCGGCTCGGCAGTGGATGTCTTAAAAATTTGGCTTTCAAATTTACTGAGACGGTCGCCTTTACTCTTGTATCTTAAATTCCCTGAGGGTCAGGCCCCCGTGTCATTTGGGCTAGGATCCCAGGATCAGTTAATCCACACCAAGTCTGGTATATTTTTCACTACGCACCGCTAAATATACATCGGGGTATCCAATGAGTGGATGGACTCGAAGGTAAGACTTCTGAGTGCTTAAATACCTCCCGATAAGACAATTACTCTAATCATTAGAAGCAGTTGATTTTTCTCTGCTGAATTGATAGCGCAATACAAGCCTACTTTCATGTAAATTCTTGATGACTATTAATGGTATGGTATGGTAATAACTATTTGTAAGTTTGTTTTTAATTTGGGATTTTTTTAATTAAGAACCTAATTGAAATTCTAAATTTATTTACTTTGGGCAATATTTGGACGATAAACTTTCTTACCTTCCCTAAAGGTAAAGGTCTCCTCGTGCAGGTATTGTTTTAAAAGTCTTTTCGAATAAGGGCTATATTATGCCATTAGAAAATGGTTACGAATTGCTTTTCCAACACGGATAAATTTTTTGCCAGTTTATAGTAGTTATATATCGGAAACGTGAGTAATAATATTCAATCAAAATAATGCGCGGTATTGAAACATCCTAAGGATTGATGCAAAGCTGATCTTAACGAACTTGATCGTTTTTTAAGTAAGCCCGGACAGAAGGTAATAGAGACTTGTTATCCCGTTCGCCTGCAATACACTGTAGGGAGCGTGGTCTTTAGTTAGGAAGGCGTGCAATTCCGAAGCCATTATTTGGGATCCATTGCTGTTCACTGCTTACCCATTGATGAACGTAAAGTATTCTAACTATTCACTCTATTCTAACTCCATAGTGGTGTAAGGTAGCTTGTCGTTGATCTCGGCCTAAAAGTAGGCACTTAATTAGGTCGTTCTTAAGGTCGGGAAAAATGTTAATTAGGCGGCTGTCATGAAGAACATTTCTCCAACTGCATTTTTGGAGTTCAGACTCGGGGTCCCGACCCGAAGCGGTAGCCACTGGGCATTAATTGAGTTTAAACCAGCGAGCAAGAAAGTGCGTCCGAGCTTTCCAAAAATAAAATATAGTGTCTCTCAAAATTACAAAAAAGAGAAATTGTCAATTCAACCAAAACTCGCAAATTTCGATCGAGAAGAAAACCCAGTGAATCGGAAAATTTATATTTCGTTAACTTTAGTGCCAACCCCTAGAGGGTAAGTTTTGTGCGTGTGTTGTGGTTTAGAATTTTTTTGTTAAGGGAATCAAATTACAGGTGGCACCTAGAAGAATATTATATTTCAAAAATAAATAACCATTGAGGCCAGTGAGACCAGTGAGGGAAGCATAAATTGCCGACCAGGAGGTCTATTTCTGGATTTCATCAGTCAGCAGCGCCACCGTTAAGCGCAAAAACATGATTTAATTGAATTCACTATATTAACATTATCTACATCTATACATATTCTACTCTACACCGCTTAACCACTTCACACCTGACCGACTGCTTGTTAAGCAGATCGGCAACCAGACAAGCAGATTTTTATTTATTATTATTGAGAAATTAACGCATGATTAAAATTATGTACATTTGTTGAGTTTGGTTATATTATATGTACAAGGGAGGTTCTTATTTTACGGTTAATTACTATGTAATAGTTTTTTTAAAGCTAATTTATTTATGTTATTTATGGATATGATTTTTTATTTTTGCTTATATTGTATGGTAAAGGTTCGTATTTTTTAGGAATTGTATTGTTTGGTGAATGTTTTCATATGAGGTGATTTCTCTAATTGTTTGTTTCAAGAGATTCAATCTGTTTTGCTGAAGGTCAGGACAGTCGAGTAATATATGTTGTAATGTTATGTTGATGTTGCAGGTTGTGCAGATTGGTGGTGGAGTTTTATTGAGTATGTGGCTGTGGGCTAGCTTGGTATGTCCTAGTCTTATTCTTGTGAATTTTATTGAGTCTGATCGTGAGATGTTTTTCGTCGGGGTGCTGTCGTGGCTAATATTTTTGTAGTGGATTGATGAGTTGTTAAATATTGAAGTTTTAAAGGTTACAGTGTTTTGTTTGATGTGTTTCAAGATGTCTGATGTGTTGAAGTTTTTTTGGGTAATCAAAGGGAAATTATGTGCGTTTTTTGCTGTTTCGTCCGCGAGCTCGTTTCCTGGAATCCCGCAGTGTCCCGGGACCCATAGAATTAAGATTTTATTTCTCTTGTATTTGTTTAGGATATTTTATCTATATATATATGCATATTTCGTCTGTTGTTGTGTGATGCGGAGCAGTTGTACATATTTTGTTTGATGAGCAAGCAGTTGTGGGATGTCCGAATCTTAGGCAGTTTCGGCATCTGAGTGGTAGAGGAATATATGGGCGTACATTCACTCTCTCGTATCCAATCATCAGTGTATCTGGAAGCATTAGTGATGGAAAGGTGATAATGATAAGGCCAGTTTCTTTAGGTTCGTTGTTTTCAATTTTTTAATTTTCCGTATTTCTGTCACGTTTTGTGGTTTTAGTTCATTTACAATTGTTTCGTTGTCGATGTTACGGAGATCATTGGAGTATATAACTCCTTTGGAGAAGTTGAGGGTCTTGTGCTCACTTACTTCTACGGGAAAGTTGTGAAAGTTAGTCATTTTTAGAAGTTTTTGTGCTTGTAGGGTGTCTTTAGTTTTGATTAGCATCGATCCTTCTTTTGTGACCTTGGCTGTTTCCACTTCACCGTTGCATGCGTAGTCAATAACTTTTTTCCTTAAGAATGGGCTTACGTTTTTAAATGTTTCATTGTCTGTTCTTTTTATGATTATGAATTTGGGTCCAGTGTCGGATGATTTAAATAGTCTATTTATTTCGGGAGGCATTGTTGTTGGGCACTAGCCCTTTTTGCTTTGTCACTTTTTTTTTTGTTCTCTTTTAATGTCGTTTGTTTGTCCAAAAAAGTTTTTTGTATGGTTAGTGTTGTTGTTGGTTTTTAACTGATAAGGCATATAGGTCCGCTGTTAATTAATCGCACGTCTTTACTTCTCGAAGCTTGGAGTGGTACTGAGATCAGAGAGTTATTCCCATCGGAAAAAATAAATTCCGCCTTATGTTAGGAAACTAATTTAAGTTATGTTGTAAGAGAAATATTATTCATTTAGGGCAATTC
This sequence comes from Drosophila yakuba, assembly GCF_016746365.2. NCBI lineage: Eukaryota > Metazoa > Arthropoda > Insecta > Diptera > Drosophilidae > Drosophila > Drosophila yakuba. Next base: position 392,254 of record NW_025048821.1, on the reverse strand, counting down.
CTTTCTTTTCTTTCCTTCTCCCTTAATCCCATTTTCCTTCCTCTTCCCACATAAGCAACAGCCCGCCTAAACTGGCGTGAGCACAAGAATGAAGTAAAAAGAGAAGAAAGAGTACCGCAGTAGGGGAGCGGCTCAAAAGAGCAGATCAAAAAGAAATAGCTCTCTTAGGATTAAAAGGCGGTGTAAGCTGATTTCTCTTTCACAGGCAACCACTTAAAGCGCTTCATCGTGGGAAATCCAGAGTGAGTAATATAAATGTTTTTAGTCAAATGAGAAAGCAGCTGCCGGAAGAAAAATCAAATAATTAGCTACTGCGGCGCTACTTGTTTCCAAGTCCATTGTTTACCAATAATAAATTCAAAAAATAAAGAAATTTTAAATGGAAATAAAAATTGCTCATGTTTAAAATTTACCCTTGCCCCAATATTCGCTCTTTTAAAATCTTAAAAGAATAAAAATAAGAAAAATTTAAAAATTAAAATACACATCCCATATACCGTACTTTCCCTATTCTTAATGCCCTGCCGAGCGTAAATATTCCTTATTTTTAAGCAAACAAAAAACTTTACATTTTTACATACATATCTGTTGCGATAATATCTACATGAACGCCACAGTCCAAAATTTCTTTTAACAATTTAAATCTACATGTTTAAAATATGTAAGTTAGGGTAATCATTTAGAATATGTTGTCTAAACCTGTTCCAATTAAAACATTGTCAGTTTTTTTAGTTTATTCCATGCTAAAAATTAAATTTTATAATGTTTAAATCCGAGTAAATCTCTCTAGGGGTGCCATGCGGGGTCGGAAGGTGTATGTCGTGTAAAATGTAGCATACTTGTAGGGATGGTTATTGTTAGAGACTTGTTAGGGACCGGTTATGTCAAATGGTTAGTGGTGGTCAAGGTAGGGTGGGAGTCGACAGCTTAACAGCTGCTGTCGTACGAGTGTGCTATGTCCTTGTTTGTCCTTAGTCCTGTCGCCCGATAGTCCTTTAGTGTTTTGTTGTGGAGATCAATTCCAAAGCACGCGAAATAAATAAGTGTGTGATACGAGACGAGCAAGTAGTCAAAGAGGTCCGAACGGCACAACCTTAACAAGGTATAATAATTGCCCAGTCACCGTAAATGCAGATAATGGTTTGGAATTAGCACTAAGCTGTATGTTGGGTCATGCTGCCGCCAAAACTGTGCAGTAGACTAATCTCATACTCTTTAATATTGTAAGCCTGTGATCCTTGAATGCCATCGGGCCGTCTTTGTAAACTATCCGATCATTGGAGATCTCAAACAGCAATTACGAAGCGGCTTTAGAGTTGCTTCAAAAAAGGTTTGATAATCGGCATCTCGTTTTTCAGGCGCACATCACCGAGATTCTGGGTTTAAAGATAGTACGGAATGGTTCAGTGGCATCGCTTCGGGAATTGTCGGACAAGTTTAACGCTCACTTTCGTGCGTTGAAGGGCTTGGGCACCACTGAGCAAATCGCTGGCTGCATCATAGTGCAAGTGCTGCTGCAAAAGCTGGTTGCGGCGAGCCAAGCTAAGTGGGAGAAGCGCTTGGAGGATCCGGTCTTTGCCAACCTTATTCCATCGCGGGAATCGATGGCTGCATTCCTGGAGCAGCGATGTAGGACTTTGGATGCCGTGGATTGCGCAACCTATGCGCCAGGCGTTCAGGTGGGCAGAAATCGTTCGACGCTAGTTGCTACCACCCAAAATTCTCTTGGTTGCATGCTTTGCCATAGTGCAGAGCATGTTCCGGTGTCTTCAAGCTCCCACACTGAGCCTTCTGCCCCGCTTTCGAATTCTTCTACTCTAATTGCCCAGGATCTCGGTAGTGACCTTGTGCTGCTAGGCACTGCAACCGTTCTAGTGCAGAATCGGTCGGGACTGTTCGTTCCCTGCAGGGCCTTGTTAGATTCTGGCTCTCAACTGCACTTGGTCACCTCTCGGTTTGCAAATCAACTGCAACTTAAGAGGTCGAGGTCGTCCGGCTCCGTCACTGGAATCCAATTTCGCGACTGATGGATTCTCGGTAGGAATTGCGATGCGGTCTGCCACTTCGGATTTCTCAACGAGCATAACAGCAGTTATCGCTCCCAATATCACGAATCACCAGCCAATTTTTAATGTGGACATTGGGGACTGGAAGATTCCAGAAAACCTGTAGCTCGCCGACCCGGAATTTCATAAAGCTCAGCGTGTTGACCTGTTAATAGGAGCTAGCCTGTTTTATGAGCTGCTGTCCGTAGGTCAGATAAAGTTGTTGCCAGGACTGCCACTGCTTCAAAAAACTTGTCTGGGCTGGGTTGTGTCTGGAGGCTGCTCGCGCCCTTACGGTAGCGCCTTAATAGCTTCACGCGTTCCTTCTTCAGCCAGCAAGGAAAACAGCATTGATGTTGAACTTAATTCACTTCTGCAGCGCTTTTGGGAGGTAGAAAATTGCCCGGCTCAATAATTCAAGCCACTAAGGAGAAGCTAGATTGCGAGGCCCACTTTGTAAAAAATTACACCCGACTGCCAGCTGGCGATTACTCGGTAAAACTCCATATGGACTCTTTAGGAGATTCCTATCCTCAGGCTTTGTGGAGATTCTTGTCGCTGGAAAGGAAGCTTACAAAGCACCCTGGCTTGAGGTTTAAATATGAGGCGTTCATGAAGGAATATCGTGATCTGGGACATATGTCGCCTGTGCCTGGCTCGTGCCGATATTTTTTACCACATCACTGCGTCATGAAGGAGGATAGCACTACCACAAAGCTTTGCGTTGTCTTTGACGGATCAGCTGCCACTTCCACTGGTTACTCGCTTAACGATGTGTTAATGGCCGGCCCGGTCATCCAGCCCAAGCTATTTCACATCCTAATTCGATTTCGCTCACACCCAGTTGCCGTTACAGGAGACATATGTAAAATGTTCCGATGTGTAAGGGTCTCGCAAGAGGATAGCTATTTGCAGTGCATTGTATGGAGGGACTCCTCGATCGATGACTTTCAAGTATACAAACTCGACACAGTTACCTACGGCACCAAACCAGCCTCCTTCTTGTCCGTAAGGGCTATGCAGCAGTTGTCAATCGATGAACAGGCATCGTTTCCAATTGGATCAGAAATCCTTCGGCGCGATTTTTACGTGGATGATCTTATCTCCGGCTCAGGCACGGTAAAGGATGCTATCAGTATAATGCAGCAGACGGCTGACATTCTTGCGAAGGGCAAGCTCAAGCTAAGGAAATGGTGCTCTAACATTCCGCTTGTGCTGGAGGGTGTGCCCGCCGAGGACAAGGAGTCATTCATGAAGTTTGAAGATGGTAGCGATTTCACCAAAACTTTAGGTCTCGCTTGGGATCCCGCCTCCGACCAGCTATTGTTTTCGTTCTCTGGCTTTCAGTCGCCATTGAGACCCTGCAGGCGCTCTGTTTTGTCTGCGATTGCTAAATTTTACGATCCTCTCGGCCTGGTCGGTCCGGTAATCACAAGGTGTAAAATCTTTTTGCAGCAGCTCTGCAAGGAAAAGCTGTCCTGGGATGAAAGCCTCCCGGAAACTCATAACACGAAATGGCTTGATATATGTCGCAGTTTTGAAATAATAAGTCATGTTAGTTTCCCTCGGTTTGTGTTTAGCGCAGAGTCTGGTCTTGAGGTGCATGGTTTTAGTGATGCAAGCATTGATGCCTATGGAGCCTGCGTTTATGTGGTTTCTAAAGGGAATCAAAGTTTTAGCCATTTGCTTTGTTCGAAGTTGCGCATAGCTCCGTTGAAGACCATAACAGTACCAAAGCTGGAGCTTTGTGGTGCGGATCTTCTGGCTAAAATCATGAGGGAAATAGTTGACTTGAAAGTATTTAAAGGACGCTACTTTTGTTGGTGCGACTCGACAGTGGCACTTTCCTGGATCCGAGATGAGACCGCCAGGTTCAACATATTTGTGGCAAATAGGGTTGCTGCCATTCAGGAGCTGACAGATGTCACGGCTTGGCGTTATGTTCCAACAGCTTTAAATCCGGCTGACATCTTATCCAGAGGATCCCTGCCGTCTGAGCTTAGCGAATCGTCTGGGCGCATGGACCCGCCTATCTTACGGAGCCTGAAAGACATTGGCCAACAGCTGTTTGTCCTGACAAACCGGTGCTTGAGCTTCGTCGAAGTGTGCTCATCGTAAAGTCGCCGTACGTGGATGTAATTGCTAGCTCCAAATTTGCAAATTCTTACCCCTCACTGCAACGAGTGTTTGCATACATTTAAAAATTTTGTAATGGAATTCGTCATCCTGGGCTCACCGTCGCACACATTCAATAGGGTACTCAGATGATGCTGCGGTTGGTGCAGCGCGCGCAGTCATGGGAGGACATGCAGTCCCTAAAAACGCTGGGAAGAGTTTCCTAGTCTAGTCCCATATCCTCGCTCTCGCCGTTCCTGGATCAATTTGGACTTCTTAGAGTAGGCGGTCGCCTCCGGAATTCGTCATTGGACTTTGATGGCCGCCACCCGAAAATCCTTCCAAGGTCCCATCCGGTGACTCTGGCAATTATTTCGCATTACCATGAAAGCAATCTTCATGCCGGACCTCGAGCTCTTCTGGGTGCAATTCGATCCCAATATTAGCCTATTGGGGGGAGGAAGACGGTTACCAAGGCCGTGAACAGATGCATCAGATGTTTTCGGATTAAGCCGCGGCTGATAGAGCACATAATGGCGGACCTTCCCAAGGAGCGCTTGGAAGGATCTCACGCTTTTGAGGTTGCTGGTATAGACTTCTGTGGACCCTTCTTTCACAAGTCGGATACTCGCAACAAGCCCGCGGTTAAATGCTACGTCTGCGTATTTATATGCTTTGCAACCAAGGCAGTGCACCTGGAGCTGACCAAGGATCTCTCGACAGTTGCGTTTCTGTGCGGACTCAAGAGGTTCATATGCACTCGGTGGAAACCGAAGCAAATTTGGTCAGACAACGCCACCATTGTCGGCGCCAAAAATGAACTTCTAGAACTTCGAAGGTTATTTCTCAGCAGCGAGCATCAAGGCTCCGTTCAGAATTTTTGCCCTTCGGAGACGATTGACTGGTGATTCATCCCTCCACGGTCGCCCCATTTCGGTGGACTTTGGGAAGCAGCGGTGAAAACGGCCAAATATCATTTCTACCGCGCTGTGGGTACGGCGGTTCTGACCGGCAGTTATTAACTCCAGACCTTTAGTTCATATTTCAGAGAACCCTTCCGATATGGACGTCCTCACTCCGGCGCATTTTCTCAATGGTGGTCCGCCTTCGTCGTTTGACGAGCCAGATATAACGGGCCTAAACTATAATCGGCTTGACTCTTGGCAGTGCATCTCCTTTCTTCAGCAAATATTTTGGTCGCGATGGAAGGAAGAGTACTTGACGTTGCTCCAGCAGCGCTCCAAGTGGGGCACCCCAAAGCCTGGCGTAGCCGTAGACAACGTCGTTCTTGTTAAGGATGAGAATCTGCCCCCAATGAGATGGCCTTTGGCGAGAGTCATGCAGTTGATTCCTGGCAGAGACGGCGTCGCTCGAGTTGCAGAATTGAGGACCGCGTCTGGAGTAATAAGGCGGGCAGTGAACAAGCTGTGTCTGCTTCCCCTTGAGGACTCTGTTGAAAGCCAAGCTTCCAACGGGGGGAGGATGTTGGGTCACGCAGCCGCCAAAACTGTGCAGTATACTAATCTCATACTCTTTAATATTGTAAGCCGAAGTAGTCAGTGGTAGCAGTTGCGATGCCCATAGTGCAAGCCGCTGTTCTCGCCAGCATTTATCTGTGCGGCGCTCATTCCTTGTTCTCTTTGTTATCTACCTACGTTAAGCTTGGGCGCTGCATTTCGGCTGTCTGTCCCGCCAATTGTCACTTCTTCGTTTTTCGGCAAAGACTCAACTTGTGCATTTGATATCGCTCTTTATCGGCCCTAGCTGCCGTAAACAATTCACAAAATAAACAGTATCGGAAAATAAACAAACTTTCTTCGGCTACTTATTATTTGCAACAGCTATTGAAAAAGCTCATTAGCTAAACACTGTATTTGCCAATAGGCATCTTTGAGCTTAGGTTTGATTTTAGCTTTGGGCGATTGGTCCGAAAATTATGAAGTAAGGTGAAAATCTAAAAGTTCTGTTAAGACTAGGTCGGTGAGCTCCGTTTATTTCATCCAATCTTTGATCCCACGTTGTATGATCATTCCCTACGTACGCTCTAATAGCTGCCAAGATCGGCTCAAGTGTGGTTCACTTGTCGAAAATTAACAGGGTTACATATGTACTTGATCGAATATCTAGTTAGAAATATTTATATCTATCTATATCCCGATGTTCCCCCTAATCCAGAAGGTGTCATTAATTAACAAGATCTCTCAGTATTCAGTATCGTTAGTTACCTGCAGAATGCTAAAACGGTTTTGCCGGAAAATTTTGGTTAAAAAAAGTTGGTGATCAAAAATCAAAATTTAGTATCCATACGATCAAAGACATTAGAATAACAAGATGCGTAACGCCATACGATTTTTTTGCACACGACGAAAACGTGGTGGCTTTTTAGGTGGCTCCAGGCTCTCTCGAAATTTTGTTCAATAGCCAGAGAGCGGAGAGCTCTACAGCCAGCAGCTCTCTTGTACGCATACAGCGACAGCTCACCACTGTATTGGTGCACACATATGCACATGCATTGTAAAAATGACAAAAAATGCCCTTCATTTTAGAAGTTCTTAGACTTTAAATCTATATTATTTTTTATAAATTGCCACCACTTAAAAACTCTAGTTTTGCATTGCCTTAACATAACAATTATTAAAATTCAACATAGAAATAATAATAGCACAATCTGTGTACCTAATAATGCATAATAATTTTCATATATGATTTTATATTAGAAAAGTTTTCATATTTCATATTTTCATATTTTAAATGTAATTTCTTTTTTTTGAAAATTCTTTCTATAGTTATTTAGTCAAATTACTAGTATAAAAATACCAATTTTCAGTATTTAAAATGCAAATAAGATTCACTTAAATTATTTTTTTATATTTTATTTTGATATTTTAAAAAAAGGGCGCAATTATGGGTGGTAAGAAATGCTCTACGAGCAACGAGTATAAAAAACTTCTTTCAAACCATAAGAGTTACGAATCGAAATTGACCAAAACATTAATCAAATTTGTTTCTTAGATCAAAATTGATTTCGGCCCTAAAATTGTCTTCTAGCATAAGCACGCACACAAGCACACGATCTCCTTTATTGTTTTTACTCATACAAGCCATACAAGACATTTCTATTTTTTGATTTTAACGCTCTCGATTTTAGGCGAGCGAAAAGAGAGCAATTTTGGTCGTCACCAAAAAAGTGGCTGCATAGTGCAAAACCAATGTATGGCCGTTACGCATCTTGTTATTATAATGTCTTTGATACGATAACATGGGCCTGGTTCGGCGATGAATTGAAAGAGGGACCGAATACTTGGAACCATATTTCAAGCCTAAGGTTATAGGTAATGGATATTATGTGAAATTATTATAATATAAATATGCAAGTTTTTATTCCCTAGAATATTTTTAATAAAATATTTCCAAACTAAAAATTTTCGAGCGGTGTTTTTTTTACAGAGTTTTTGTTTCAAGGGGATCTACTTATTTGGAGGGTCTTGTTACCCAAAAACCTGCTAAAATTTGCTTTTCATACGTGCACGTGGTCACTTAATTACCATAATCACTTGAGCATTTAATTCAATTAAGTTCCTATTTAACCTAAAAATCATGCTGTCAACGACCTTTTTATCCTCTGGTCACCGTATTTTCCTAATCTAATCAAAATAACTATTACGTGCATATTGTATCCATTTGCGATCACGAACACCTGCAACACTTACTAATTTATTACCCAAAGTAGCGCAGAACTTGCATTTGTATAGTTCAACGAGAACACGAGAAAAGAAATAAATAATCTCTATCAAAATAGATTTACTTTAAATGTAAAGCATTAACAATATGTTTACAGTTTTTAAAACGAATATTTTTATAAATTCCAGCAAAGTTTTACAACAAATTGGCCTCGCACCCTTTGGCTAGCAGTCGACCAAAAAGGTATTCATTTACTGGAACATCGTTCAAGAAATATTTTATGTACATACGGTTACGATACAATAATATCATTTTCTCCAAACTTGAATTCATTAATGATATTCACTGGAACGGAAAAAAAACAATCAAAAGTGATTTTAACCACATCCCAGGTAAGCAAAAATCTTTTCGTTGGAATTTTCGTAAAGATTAAGATAAAGTTGATGAAAAATGGAATGAAAACATATAAATATTTAACATATCAACATAACAACAATCATAATAATACTAAATGTCAGGTCACGGATCTGCCAGCAAATATTTAAATTATTCTTCAATTAAAACGGCTATTATCAAACCGGCTATCTAAAGTTATCTAAACACGCCTCTCTTCCTTTTTTTTGTCCTTTGGATTGCACTTGCGTTGATGATATTGGCAACTTCAACTTAAATAAATTATAATAATAATAAATAATAAATTATACGAATACTAAGAAATTTCTTTTAAAAATATGAATAATTATTATTTATGTCATAAAAAAACACTTGTTAAGTGTGCAAGCAGAACTTTGGTATGAAGTGAGTTTTATATGATTGTGCGAAGTTAAGGGTAAACTACCATTAAATGCCAGAAAAACATTTTTTTTCAGTCGATTTGTAGGGAATGTCGGGTTTTGTATCCGCCAGCAGTTACTCAATATATGTTTTTGTTTAGGCCCAATTATCTCTACGGCAGCTCTGCTGTGCGATTATATTTCCTTATCTAAGCTCGCCACACTCTCGCCCTCTCTATCTTGTACTCTCGCGCTTGTACCTTTGTCCTAGCGATCTGCTGTTCGCTCTGCATTTTAAGTCGCCCATATAAATCGTATTCGTACAAATAAACAAATAAACAAATAAACCATAATAATTCAAAATCACTACACAATAACTAGGTTTTATTTCTCGAAAAATAGTTTAAAAAAAAAAGCTTTTTAGCTAAACTTTTTTTGGCCGCAACGAGATTTGTGTATAAACAATACAAAGCAAATACTTTAATCAATCCATGTTGTGTGCGTTGGCTGAACCACAACTTGTGTCTGCAATATTCAGACAAGATTAAAGGCTGTGAGCAATAGAAATAATTCCATTGATTACAAACTAGCATATATGTAGGATATTTATTGTTTAACACAATTGTTTATCTTAGTAATATATGCTATTTAATAAAAAGATGACTTGGGCCAACACTTCTTCATCTTCGGACATAAGACGACTACACAACTCCGGACACGACAACTTTTCGCTAGACGATCTTATTTGCTGCACAACTTTCCAGTCACTTTGATCTTCTTTGACTGACTCTATGCTTGTTCTTTTCCAACACTTCTTGATCTCCTTCTTCTTTTTCTGCCTGCGCTCACGTCGCTGCCCTTTGTGTTGATTATCGATCATCGCATATCGATAACCATCGTTACACATATATATATATATATATATATATATATATATATAAATTATTATATTGAGTAGCTGCCGGGGGATCTCCCGCCGCAGTCACTGATGTTTAGCCGGTTGGCTGTAGATATTCTGGAACCCCTCGTACGGACACGGGGAGGTGGTATCTTCGCTTGAAGATTTATGATTTTATTTATTTTAACTTCTGGTCTAAAGACTTAGATAGTTAAGTTAAGTTCAATAATCACGACGAGAGCCGGAGTCATTTTACGAGCTAGTGCTCTTTATTAATATATTAATTATTAATATCTAGATATTCAGGACAGTAGAGTTAGCTACTGATCCCGGTGCCCTTTTCTGGACCATGTCGGGTTTATGTATACGGTCTCGTTAACCATTGCACTCTCAATGAATGTTATTAAGTGCGTGCCTCTAATGTGGATGTTTGTTCCATTATCCTCGCGCACGAATGCTGGTCTATCATTGATGATGATTATGCTTTTGTCGATGTAGGTGATTGGATGCAGGTTGCTCTGCTGTGTGTCGCAACGTGCCAGAACTCCAGCGTAGAGTTCTTGGAAGCTTACTTAATCTTCTCGAAATCTTCAGCGTCAGGTGACCCTGCGACAACCTTCAACGCAGTTCCCAAGAAGTCTAGGCTCATAACCATTTTGTGATGAATGCTCAACGAGTCAAGCATGTCACGGAGATGAGCGATATTAATGCTCAGGAGCTTCTTCATGTGGGACTGGGGGAACATCTCGACCATACTGTCGGTTTCGTCAATCACTCGTCTATACTCAGAGAGGTTAGCCGAGTGTCTAACGTAAGCAAATTCCTCCCAGACTAAGACTTTACCGTCAATGATGAGAATATAGTCTGCTTGAGAGTAATCTGTGATATGGGCAGATGTCACGGCCAGCAGATAAAGTAGAAGCGATTGAAACGACCTGCAACTGTTTGTGATTAATTAATACATGTTTTGAATGGAGTTGCCCACCACCAATAAGAGTAAAAAGATATAAAAAACAAGAGAGAACGCTATAGTCGAGTTACTTGACTATCCGATACCCGTTACTGAGCTAGAAAAAGTGGGAAGGAGAGTCCAGCACTGACAGTTTTTGGCGGCTTGTGGGCGTTAGAGTGGCCGTGCCAAAAAGTTTTTTGGCAAATCGGTAGAAATTTACAAGACTAATACAAAAATGAAAAAATATCAAAACATTTTTCAAAAGTGTGGGCGTGGCAGCTTTGGGCGGTTTGTGGGCGTTAGAGCTAAGTATTTGTACTTCCATCCCGTGGTCCACTCGATCACATTTACGGTAAAAAGTAGAACAGCTGCCGAAAGCATTATAGCCATCCCAGAATACAGAGGAAAGAGTTTTTTCTAAAAATCAAAAATGAACAAAATTAAATAATTAAGATACGTATCAAAAAGATTGCAGCTAAAACTGAAGAGCTTAATCCTCCAATAAGGATTTTGTGGTATGTTTCCAGGCTTTCCTCTGTGAAAAATATATAGTTTAAAGTTCATCCTTTTAAATTTATGTATTGAAAACTTTATTTACCGGCAGACTTCAATCCAATTATAATTGGGGCCGCAATTATTAGGATGATGGCATCAAGAATGAGATCTGTACGAGGTTTAAGACACATTTTGTTTTTTTATAAGTTTAGAATTAAATAAATATTGAACGAAATTTTTCGTTAAACTCAACAGAAAACTCAAGAAAAATGTTGAAACTTATCAAAAACGAAACATCAAAAACATATATATATATTTTTTTAAGTCTAAATGATTTTATTTCTTTTCTCACCCGATGATTGTGTTCAATCTCGAGCCTAGCAGTCGAAGAACCGCCCAGACTTAAATTATCAGAAAGAAAACCGCGAAAATCGACTTTTTCGTCCTCCAAGAAACGTCAAATTCATATAAAAAAAGGCAGTTTGTTTATCAATCCAAAGAAAACAAGAGAGAACGCTATAGTCGAGTTCCCCGACTATCTGATACCCGTTACTCAGCTAGTGGAAGGGAGAAGGAGAGTCTTAAACACAGTTTTTGCCGGTTTGTAGGCGTTATAGTGGGCGTGGCAGAAAGTTTTTTGGCAAATCGATAGAAGTTTACAAGACCAATACAAAAATGAAAAAATATCAAAACATTTTTCAAAAGTGTGGGCGTAGCAGCTTTGGGCGGTTTGTGGGCGTTGAGTGGGCGTGGCAAAAAGTTTTTTGGCAAATCGATAGAAATTTACAAGACCAATACAAAAATGAAAAAATATCAAAACATTTTTCAAAAGTGTGGGCGTGGCAGTTTTAGGCGGTTTGTGGGCGTTAGAGTGGGCGTGGCAACATGAATCGACAAACTTGCGCTGCGTCTATGTCCCTGGAGTCTGTATACTCAATCTCAACTTTCTAGCTTTTGTAGTTCCTGAGATCTCGACGTTCATACGGACAGACGGACAGACAGACGGACGGACAGACGGACATGGCCAGATCGACTCGGCTACTGATCCTGATCAAGAATATATATACTTTATATGGTCGGAAACGCTTCCTTCTGCCTGTTACATACTTTTCAACGAATCTAGTATACCCTTTTACTCTACGAGTAACGGGTATAACAAGAGAGAACGCTATAGTCGAGTTCCCCGTCTATCTGATACCCGTTACTGAGCTAGTGTAAGTGCGAAGAACAGTTTTTGGCGGTTTGTGGGCGTTAGAGTGGGCGTGGCCAAAAGTTTTTTGGCAAATAGATAGAAATTTACAAGACTAATACAAAAATGAAAAAATATCAAAACATTTTTCAAAAGTGTGGGCGTGGCAGCTTTGGGCGGTTTGTGGGCTTTAGAGTGGGCGTGGCAAAAAGTTTTTTTGCAAATCGATAGAAATTTACAAGACCAATACAAAAATGAAAAAATATTAAAACATTTTTCAAAAGTGTGGGCGTGGCAGTTTTGGGCGGTTTGTGGGCGTTAGAGTTGCCGTGGCAGCATGATTCGACAAACTTGCGCTGCGTCTATGTCCCTGGAGTCTGTATTCCTAATCTCAACTTTCTAGCTTTTGTAGTTCCTGAGATCTCGACGTTCATACGGACAGACAGACGGACAGACGGACGAACAGACGGACATGGCCAGATCGACTCGGCTATTGATCCTGATCAAGAATATATATACTTTATATGGTCGGAAACGCTTCCTTCTGCCTGTTACATACTTTTCAACGAATCTAGTATACCCTTTTACTCTACGAGTAACGGGTATAAAAATATAAGAAATAATGAATGGTTTAAGTTAAAAAAAAATAAAACAAATTATGATCGACCATTAAATAAAAATAATAAAGAAAAATAGGTGAAAATCAAATAAAACTCACTCACCCTGCGACCCTGTCGTTGAGCTCAATGACCGCTGAAAATCTTTATAACATAGAGGATCATTTTGTTTCGACCATGAGTATAAATTTAAGCACAAAAAAGTCGAGTTCCCCGACTATCTGATACCCGTTACTCAGCTAGTGGATGTGCAAAGAAGAAATTTCAACACGGACAGTTTTTGGCGGTTTGTGGGCGTTAGAGTGGGCGTGGCAAAAAGTTTTTTTGCAAATCGATAGAATATTACAAGACCAATGCAAAAATGAAAAAATTTCAAACCTTTTTCAAAAGTGTGGGCGTGGCAGCTTTGGGCGGTTTGTGGGCGTTAGAGTGGGCGTGGCAACATGAATCGACAAACTTGCGCTGCTTCTATGTCTCTGGAGTCTGAATGCTTAATCTCAACTTTCTAGCTTTTGTAGTTCCTGAGATCTCAGCGTTCATACGGACGAACAGACGGACGGACAGACGGACGGACAGACGGACGGACAGACGGACGGACAGACGGACATGGCCAGATCGACTGGGCTATTGATTCTGATCAAGAATATATATACTTTATATGGTCGGAAACGTTTTCTTCTGCCTGTTACATACTTTTCAACGAATCTAGTATACCCTTTTACTCTACGAGTAACGTGTATAAAAAGGAAATTTAAGAGAAAGCATTTAAATTAGTGGCAGAATACGACACAGCGTCCGAATAATTGATACAATGGAAATTTGTATATTAATTCTTCTTAGCCATTTTCAATATTTATACGTCTGATCCAGTTTGGTTCGCAGAACGAAACATTGTGAAGACCTAGCACATTTTTCGGAAAATTGGTCAATAAAGAGTTGGCATCGCTATCTTCCTTGGAGACGATTCAGAAATTTTCAGTATAAATTTAATTAGCAGACGTCATATTTTTATTCCAGCTTATTAGTCGAAATTAGTGAAACGACGAAGTTAATTAATACATGCGCCAATGTTCAAATAAAACACAGGAGTGGAATAAAATGCATACAATGAAATGTAAATAACTAGGTCAATCAATATTAAATACTTCTTCAGCGCAGCGGCTGGAATGTTTAAATGTTGCAATACTAGCACATAAATGTAATTCACAAATAACATATATTTTTTTATTGTTATTGTTGGGTCACGCAGCCGCCAAAACTGTGCAGTAGACTAATCTCATACTCTTTAATATTGTAAGCCGAAGTAGTCAGTGGTAGCAGTTGCGATGCCCATAGTGCAAACCGCTGTTCTCGCACGCACTCTTTGTTATCTACCTTCGTTAAGCTTGGGCGCTGCATTTCGGCTGTCTGTCCCGCCAATTGTCACTTCTTCGTTTTTCGGCAAAGACTCAACTTGTGCATTCGATATAGCTCTTTATCGGCCCTAGCTGCCGTAAACAAATCGCAAAATAAACAGTATCGAAAAATAAAAAAACTTTCTTCGATTTATTATTATTAACAACAGCTATTGAAAAAGCTCAATAGCTAAACATTGGTGACCCCTACGTGATAGTGTTAATTTGCATGCATTAATTAATGCACTTATGCCGTTTATAAATAAATATAAATACATTAAATCGCAATCGGTTGAATAAGTGAGTGGTGATTTCGGTGATAGTGGTTGTGTTTAAGCGAGCTAGCATTACATATATACATACATACATTGCTACATATATCGTTACGTGGATTGACTCCGGTTGCATTTTCGGCATTTATTTTGTGCTCATCTTCCCGCTGAACCGAATTAAAAGCGTTTTGTTGCTATGCCCCCTGAAAGTGACAAAAACAGGGTGACATTTTTAAAGCGCAAAGCCATTGAGCTGTTCAGCAGGTTGCAGAGGCTACAAACGTCGCTGTCTAATGAGACACTAAGCGGATACGACGAACACTCTTTGGTGAGGCTGGAGCAGATTGATGAGCTGCAAAGTGCCTTCAATGTTCTGCATACAGAACTTGAGGAATTGGATTTCGACGAAATTGGCAGTGAAATGAGCAAGTGTTTCGATGAATTCATCGTTGAATTCAAGGCTAGTGTGCGCGCGGAAATAGCTAAACGCAATGTGCATTTCGCACTCAACGCTTGCGGATGGTGTTGTGCCCCACCAGTGTAGTGTAATCAAACGCAGCCGCGGCCGAGGCCGATGCCGGTGCCGCCTGTGCAGCTGCCAACCTTTGGCGGAGGCTACGCAAACTGGGCGGATTTTTACTCCGTGTTCACGAGCATAATCGACAGCCATCCGGACCTCTCCAACATTGAGAAATTTCAACATCTGCGGTCATGTTTGAGGGAAACTATCCGATCATTGGAGATCTCAAACAGCAATTACGAAGCTACTTTAGAGTTGCTTCAAAAAAGGTTTGATAATCGACGTCTCGTTTTTCAGGCGCACATCACCGAGATTCTGGGTTTAAAGGTAGTACGGAATGGTTCAGTGGCATCGCTTCGGGAATTGTCGGACAAGTTTAACGCTCACATTCGTGCGTTGAAGGGTTTGGGCACCACTGAGCAAATCGCTGGCTGCATCATAGTGCAAGTGCTGCTGCAAAAGCTGGTTGCGGCGAGCCAAGCTAAGTGGGAGGAGCGCTTGGAGGATCCGGTCTTTGCCAACCTTATTCCGTCGTGGGAATCGATGGCTGCATTCCTGGAGCAGCGATGTTGGACTTTGGAGGCCGTGGATTGCGCCATGGCAACCTATGCGCCAGGCGTTCAGGTGGGCAGAAATCGTTCGACGCTAGTTGCTACCACCCAAAATTCTCTTGGTTGCACGCTTTGCCATAGTGCAGAGCATGCCATATATTATTGCCCACAATTTAGAGAATTAGCGCCAGTAGATCGTCTGCACGAGGCAAAGAGGCTAGCACTTTGCCTAAATGGCCTAAAGGCAGGTCATCAGCTACGGCAATAGACCTCGAGCCGCTGCCGCACCTGTGGAATCAGGCATCATACGCTGCTTCATCTAGATGGTCCGCCTTCCTCGCAGCCACATGTTCCGGTGTCTTCAAGCTCCCACACTAAGCCTTCTGCCCCGCTCGTCTGGGCTGGGTTGTATCTGGAGGCTGCGCGCGCCCTTGCGGTAGCGCCTTAATAGCTTCACGCGTTCTTCAGCCAGCAAGGAAAACAGCATTGATGTTGAACTTAATTCACTTCTGCAGCGCTTTTGGGAGGTAGAAAATTGCCCGACTCAATAATTCAAGCCACTAAGGAGAAGCTAGATTGCGAGGCCCACTTTGTAAAAAATTACAACCGACTGCCAGCTGGCGATTACTCGGTAAAACTCCATATGGACTCTTTAGGAGATTCCTATCCTCAGGCTTTGTGGAGATTCTTGTCGCTGGAAAGGAAGCTTACAAAGCACCCTGGCTTGAGGTTTAAATATGAGGCGTTCATGAAGGAATATCGTGATCTGGGACATATGTCGCCTGTGCCTGCCTCCGAGGTCAGCTCGTGCCGATATTTTTTACCACATCACTGCGTCATGAAGGAGGATAGCACTACCACAAAGCTTTGCGTTGTCTTTGACGGATCAGCTGCCACTTCCACTGGTTACTCGCTTAACGATGTGTTAATGGCCGGCCCGGTCATCCAGCCCAAGCTATTTCACATCCTAATTCGATTTCGCTCACACCCAGTTGCCGTTACAGGAGACATATGTAAAATGTACCGATGTGTAAGGGTCTCGCAAGAGGATAGCTATTTGCAGTGCATTGTATGGAGGGACTCCTCGATCGATGACTTTCAAGTATACAAACTCGACACAGTTACCTACGGCACCAAACCAGCCTCCTTCTTGTCCGTAAGGGCTGTGCAGCAGTTGTCAATCGATGAACAGGCATCGTTTCCAATTGGATCAGAAATCCTTCGGCGCGATTTTTACGTGGATGATCTTATCCCCGGCTCAGGCACGGTAAAGGATGCTATCAGTATAATGCAGCAGACGGCTGACATTCTTGCGAAGGGCAAGCTCAAGCTAAGGAAATGGTGCTTTAACATTCCGCTTGTGCTGGAGGGTGTGCCCGCCGAGGACAAGGAGTCATTCATGAAGTTTGAAGATGGTAGCGATTTCACCAAAACTTTAGGTCTCGCTTGGGATCCCGCCTCCGACCAGCTATTGTTTTCGTTCTCTGGCTTTCAGTCGCCATTGAGACCCTGCAGGCGCTCTGTTTTGTCTGCGATTGCTAAATTTTACGATCCTCTCGTCCTGGTCGGTCCGGTAATCACAAGGTGTAAAATCTTTTTGCAGCAGCTCTGCAAGGAAAAGCTGTCCTGGGATGAAAGCCTCCCGGAAACTCATAACACGAAATGGCTTGATATATGTCGCAGTTTTGAAATAATAAGTCATGTTAGTTTCCCTCGGTTTGTGTTTAGCGCAGAGTCTGGTCTTGAGGTGCATGGTTTTAGTGATGCAAGCATTGATGCCTATGGAGCCTGCGTTTATGTGGTTTCTAAAGGGAATCAAAGTTTTAGCCATTTGCTTTGTTCGAAGTTGCGCATAGCTCCGTTGAAGACCATAACAGTACCAAAGCTGGAGCTTTGTGGTGCGGATCTTCTGGCTAAAATCAT
The DNA here is from genome assembly GCF_016746365.2 of Drosophila yakuba. Taxonomy (NCBI): domain Eukaryota; kingdom Metazoa; phylum Arthropoda; class Insecta; order Diptera; family Drosophilidae; genus Drosophila; species Drosophila yakuba. The sequence continues at coordinate 374,829 of NW_025048821.1, read as the reverse complement.
GAGGGAAATAGTTGACTTGAAAGTATTTAAAGGACGCTACTTTTGTTGGTGCGACTCGACAGTGGCACTTTCCTGGATCCGAGATGAGACCGCCAGGTTCAACATATTTGTGGCAAAAAGGGTTGCTGCCATTCAGGAGCTGACAGATGTCACGGCTTGGCGTTATGTTCCAACAGCTTTAAATCCGGCTGACATCTTATCCAGAGGATCCCTGCCGTCTGAGCTTAGCGAATCGTCTGGGCGCATGGACCCGCCTATCTTACGGAGCCTGAAAGACATTGGCCAACAGCTGTTTGTCCTGACAAACCGGTGCTTGAGCTTCGTCGAAGTGTGCTCATCGTAAAGTCGCCGTACGTGGATGTAATTGCTAGCTCCAAATTTGCAAATTCTTACCCCTCACTGCAACGAGTGTTTGCATACATTTAAAAATTTTGTAATGGAATTCGTCATCCTGGGCTCACCGTCGCACACATTCAATAGGGTACTCAGATGATGTTGCGGTTGGTGCAGCGCGCGCAGTCATGGGAGGACATGCAGTCCCTAAAAACGCTGGGAAGAGTTTCCTCGTCTAGTCCCATATCCTCGCTCTCGCCGTTCCTGGATCAATTTGGACTTCTTAGAGTAGGCGGTCGCCTCCGGAATTCGTCATTGGACTTTGATGGCCGCCACCCGAAAATCCTTCCAAGGTCCCATCCGGTGACTGTGGCAATTATTTCGCATTACCATGAAAGCAATCTTCATGCCGGACCTCGAGCTCTTCTGGGTGCAATTCGATCCCAATATTGGCCTATTGGGGGGAGGAAGACGGTTACCAAGGCCGTGAGCAGATACATCAGATGTTTTCGGATTAAGTCGCGGCTGATAGAGCACATAATGGCGGACCTTCCCAAGGAGCGCTTGGAAGGATCTCACGCTTTTGAGGTTGCTGGTATAGACTTCTGTGGACCCTTCTTTCACAAGTCGGATACTCGCAACAAGCCCGCGGTTAAATGCTACGTCTGCGTATTTATATGCTTTGCAATCAAGGCAGTGCACCTGGAGCTGACCAAGGATCTCTCGACAGTTGCGTTTCTGTGCGGACTCAAGAGGTTCATATGCACCCGGCGGAAAACGAAGAAAATTTGGTCAGACAACGCCACCATTGTCGGCGCCAAAAATGAACTTCTAGAACTTCGAAGGTTATTTCTCAGCAGCGAGCATCAAGGCTCCGTTCGGGATTTTTGCCCTTCGGAGACGATTGACTGGTGATTCATCCCTCCACGGTCGCCCCATTTCGGTGGACTTTGGGAAGCAGCGGTGAAAACGGCCAAATATCATTTCTACCGCGCTGTGGGTACGGCATTTCTGACCGGCAGTTATTAACTCCAGACCTTTAGTTCCCATTTCAGAGAACCCTTCCGATCTGGACGTCCTCACTCCGGCGCATTTTCTCAATGGTGGTCCGCCTTCGTCGTTTGACGAGCCAGATATAACGGGCCCAAACTATAATCGGCTTGACTCTTGGCAGCGCATCCCCTTTCTTCAGCAAATATTTTGGTCGCGATGGAAGGAAGAGTACTTGACGTTGCTCCAGCAGCGCTCCAAGTGGCGCACCCCAAAGCCTGGTGTAGCCGTGGACAACGTCGTTCTTGTTAAGGATGAGAATCTGCCCCCAATGAGATGGCCTTTGGCGAGAGTCATGCAGTTGATTCCTGGCAGAGACGGCGTCGCTCGAGTTGCAGAATTGAGGACCGCGCCTGGAGTAATAAGGCGGGCAGTGAACAAGCTGTGTCTGCTTTCCCTTGAGGACTCTGTTGAAAGCCAAGCTTCCAACGGGGGGAGGATGTTGGGTCACGCAGCCGCCAAAACTGTGCAGTATACTAATCTCTACTAATCTCTACTAATCTCTACTAATCTACATACTCTTTAATATTGTAAGCCGAAGTAGTCAGTGGTAGCAGTTGCAATGCCCATAGTGCAAGCCGCTGTTCTCGCACGCATTTATCTGTGCGGCGCTCATTCCTTGTTCTCTTTGTTATCTACCTACGTTAAGCTTGGGCGCTGCATTTCGGCTGTCTGTCCCGCCAATTGTCACTTCTTCGTTTTTCGGCAAAGACTCAACTTGTGCATTTGATATCGCTCTTTGTCGGCCCTAGCTGCCGTAAACAATTCGCAAAATAAACAGTATCGGAAAATAAACAAACTTTCTTCGGCTACTTATTATTCGCAACAGCTATTGAAAAAGCTCAATAGCTAAACAGTAATGGAAATGCAGTTTAAATTTTATTTTGTTTTATTGAACCGCAAAAAATATTTTAATGTTTAAATAATGCAGTTTGGAGTTTGGGTTGAGTAGCTTACTTACATAATTTGTGTGTAGTTTTGTGGGTTCGTTTTCCTGTAGTTGACCGCCAACTATTATATGTAGTAGCTTCCGGGGGATCCCTCGCCGCAGTCACTGATATTTAGCCGGTTGGCTGTAGATATTCGGGAACCCCTCTAACGGATTTTATTTCTTTTAACTTCTGGCCTAAAGACTCAGATAGTTAAGTTAAGTTCAATAATCACGACGAGAGCCGGAGTAAGTTAATGAGCTAGTGCTCTTTATTAATATGCAAAACAAAATGACTTAAAATCTAAATTGGAAAAGCTTCATAGCGACCTCTACCAATGTGGAGAGCTTTTGCCGGCTATGTTTGAGCTTCCACTTAAATGCTTGGTCAGCAATTTGACCGATGCTGGAGAGCGGACTATCGGTCCGGTTAACTTAGTTATCTTATATATATATATTTATACCCGTTACTCATCGAGTAAAAGGATATACTAGATTCGTTAAAAAGTATGTAACCGGCAGAATAAAGCGTTTCCGATCATATAAAGTAAATATATTCTTGACCAGAACCAATAGCCGAGTTGATCTGGCCCTGTCCGTCTGTCTGTCCGTCCGTCTGTTCGTCCGTATGAACGCTGAGATCTCAGGAACTACAAAAGCTAGAAAGTTGAGATTAAGCATTCAGACTCCAGAGACATAGAAGCAGTGCAAGTTTGTCGATTCATGTTGCCACGCCCACTCTAACGCCCACAAACCGCCCAAAGCTGCCACGCCCACACTTTTAAAAAATGTTTTGATATTTTTTCATTTTTGTATTGGTCTTGTGAATTTCTATCGATTTGCCAAGAAACGTTCTGCCACGCCCACTCTAACGCCCTTAAACCGCCCAAAGCTGATCTCAGGCACTACAAAAGCGATCTGGTTACCCGAGAGATAAAAATCTATCACGTATTTTTCCCTTGCGTTAAATATTTCTGGTGTTGTTTCAAACGTCAATTTTGTGCCTCTATGTTCTGTTTTTGCCAGATTACAGATTTTACATTCATTGATAATATTTTGAATTAGCGTTTGACTATCCGGGTAATAGTATTTTTCTTTAAACCAATTAATGGTTTTTTCTATACGTGGATGTTATACTTATGTCTCTTTAGGATTAAATCCTTAAATTCCTCATGATTTCGGTAAACACCCTTTGGAAGATCAGGAAATCCTCATCATTAGGGAAGTAAATTGCGCTTTTCTTGGTGCACACATATTCCTTAATGAGGGTTTTGGCGAGTTCAAGTGTCATTTCTTTATAGATTATTTTAATCTTTAGTTTTTGAAAGTAGTGGCTTACACTTATTGGGTCACTATCGCCTTTTTCTATCTCTATTTGTCTAGAGAAGAAATTGATTGGTCTTTCTGTTATGGATATATAATTTAAGTTATCTTCATTACCACTATGTATAGTTGCGTGTGCGCTATTTGCGACTTCGCCAACCATAACTTCTTCTATCTTTGTGCGGGAAAGAGCATCCGCGACATAGTTTTCTTTGCCTGGAAGATATTTTATTTTATAATCGAATTCGTTAAGTTTGATATTCCACCTTTGTAATTTCATGTTCGGCTCTTTGATATTATTGAGCCATACCAATGGCTTGTGATCACTTATTATTTTAAATGGCCTGCCGAATAAGTATGACCTGAAATATTTTGTCGGCATATTGTCGGCAAACGGGCTTATGGTTCTATGACAGCACTGCACCAATAGCTGCATTACTCGCGTCAGTTGTTAGAAAAAAGGGCTTTGAAAAATCAGGGTAAATTAATATCGGATCTGAAGTTATCAAAACCTTTAGTCTTTCTGATGGGGTTAACTATATTGGCAAAGTTAGTAATGAACTTGCGATAGAACCCACATAATCCCAAAAATGGTTTTATCTGTTTAGGTGTCATAGGTAACGGAAAATTTGTGATTGCATTAGTTTTGTTTTGGTTTGGTTTAATGCCATTTGTTGTGACAATATATTCTAGGAATTCAGTTTCTTTTTTCATGAATTCACATTTGTCTAGCTGCAACTTCAAGTTGGCATCTCTCAGTTTCTCAAAGACTTTCTTTAGAGATAAAATATGTTCCTCCAATGAAGTGGAGTAGATAATAATATCGTCCAAATAGACTAAACAATCTTTATAGATCAAATCTTCTAAAAGATTATTCATACATCTCTGAAAAGTAGCTGAAGCATTCTTTAGGACAAAAGATATACGTGTATGTTCGTAGTGCCCATGCTTAGTGAAAAAAGCAGTTTTTCCAATAGAATTTTATTCAATATCTCATCCATTCGAGGAATGGGAAATTTGTCATTAACAGTTATCTCGTTTAGATTCCTGTAATCAACTACCCACCCAAATTTTTGTTTCCCAGAGGCGTTTGCCCTCTTGGGGACCACCCAAATAGGAGAACAATAAGGGGACTTCGATTTGTGAACGATCCCTTGTTCTATCATTTCTTTGTTTTGTTTGGTGTCTTCTTGGTCAACACTTTGGGGGTACTTATAGGATTTACGGTGTACTGGATCCTCATGCTGAGTCTGGATGACATGTTTAATAGTACTAGTGAAGGTCAAATTTTCGCCTTTATTGAACTGAATGTCTGTATATTCGTATAGAACTTTCTTTAAACATTCAATTTTCTCTACATTTAGATGCTCGAGTCTATACTCGTTGCATTCGCGTAACTCATTGTTGATCGCGAAGTTGACTATATCGTTGTCAACGGACATGAGATCGAGATGTGTTACATCTTTGTCCACTGTGTCACTAACAACTTTTGAAGTGAGGCATTTTGGTAATGCGGTCTCCTTCTTCTGTTGTTGATGCTTTGGTTTACGGCACTTAGGTGCGGTCTTAACCTTTTACATCTTTGGATTGATTTCCTCCACTGGAGTAGAATCATCCTTTTGATGTGGGTCGAGGCATTTAGATGCGGTCTCGCCCTTATTTTCACCATACACAAACTTAAAGGTTTTTGAACCTAGAGTTACCGTCTCGTTATCGTAATCTATCTTAGCTTTCGTATCCTCTAGATACTTTCGGCCTAACAGGAAATCATAATTGTCGGAAAATTTGTGGATATAGAATTTCTGAACAGACGGACATACTGAAGTGGGCTTCATTATTATGCTTTTCTTTAATTTTATTGCCCCTTTAATGGTATACACTGTTAGATCTTCTTCTTTTTCTTCAAAATTTTCAAAATTTTCCCTTATGATATTAATTGATGAGCCTGTGTCGATCATTCCCTTGTAAGTTTTGTTATGATAACCTATTCGCACATGGGGATTGGTACGTCCTCCTGTGTCACTTGAGTGTCCAAGGCAGTTTGATAAAAATTTACATCCATTCTGCTTTGGCCACTTTGACCCTCTCGTTGCTTTTTACCGGCATCTGACTGTTAGTATTATTTGAGGTTGAAGGGTGGAAATTAAGGGATTTTTTTTTATATTATTTTGCTTTTATTTATTGAATCTTCTTGTTTAAGAACTAACAAGTATTTTCTAAACATTTGTATTATTTTCCCAACTGTTCTATGATTAAACGGCCCTAAAAATTTCTTCGCTGGGTTGGTAGGTCTTTTTGCCGGAGACGGGAACGGCTGCTGAGTAAAGCTTGCTATGGTATTTTTCCTTAAGTTCCGTAATTTCATTGATAATTGATGGGATATTTAAGTCTCCTTGGATGTTTTCATTCCGAACGTACCACGGTGCCCCAGTGATGGTTCTCAGAATCTTTGATTGTGTTCGCTGTATGATGTCAATATTGCTGTTGCAGGCCTTGCCCCATAAGTGTGTGCTATATGTCCAGATAGGTTTCAATACAGAATTGTAGAGTAAGACTTTGTCATCTAGGCTGAGCGGAGAGCCAGAGTTGATGAGCAGTGTAAGTTGTTGGCTTTGAGTTTCAGTTGAGTTTTATTGGCTTTAATGTGCCTGCGCCATGTGAGTCTTCTGTCAAGGTGTACTCATCTGCTTTCGGGAGTGGTATGTTGTTCAATAAGCCGGAGGGCAGTCTTGTCTGTTTAGCGTAAACGTCACGTGCTTGCATTTTTGCTCGTTTACCTTTATTCGCCAGTCAGAGAGCCACTTCTCAATGTCGGTGAGGTGCAATGCCAGCTGTGGTGTAGCTTGGGTAGGGGACCTCGGCATATGTGGATACCGTTAAGCGACTATTTGTAGGGATGTCGGCTGTGTAGATGAGGTATAAGGTTGGCCCAAGAACGGTGCATTCGGGGACTTTAGCCTCAATTACATGATCAGTGGAAGTGGCAGTGTTGCACCGCACTTTCTGTCATAAAGGTAAGAACTTAGAAGTTTTTGTGTGCTTTCGGGTAGGGCTATTTCATATTTAAACGATGTTATACGGTCGTAGCCCGGGGATTTTTTCGGGCTGAGATTGTCTTTGATTATTTTAAATACTTCTTTAGGACGAAACACAATTGGGGAGTGTTGCTGGTGGCAGTTTACGGATGAGGACGGTAGCGCGAATGTGCTAGTAGCCGGGTTTGGCGTGAACACATTATGTAGCTGAGCGGCAAATGTGGTGGCTCTGTCTGCATCACTACGGGCCCAGCCGCCTCAGGAATACCTTATCGGCAAAACGGTTTCAGTCGGTGGGCGAAGAGTTGAGTGGGCTCTCCACAGTGACTTATGTTTCGTGCCTGTTGGTGTAAGTTGCTCAATGTATTGGCGCTGATCGTCTTCCGCTTCTTGTTTCAGAGCGTTAGTCAGTTTTCGTCTGGGTACTTTTAGCTTTTGTTTTGCAGTTGGGGATCTAGAAGATTGCCATTCTCTGCGTAAGCGTCGTTTTACGTGGACGAGTTGCTCGATTTGTGCGTTGGTCTTTTTTGAACTAATTGTAGAATTTGTGATTTTGGGTGTTGTAGTAAGAGCTGCTGCAGTAAGGATGGATTGCAATGCAATAGATCAGATTCAGTATTGAGTTTTAGGCTTAGCTCAATGTGTGAACTTATATATTTTTTATACCTGAGCCAGTTTTTTTTTGAGAAGTCAATCTGTATGGTGGTTTTATGTTTTCTGCGTATCGACGAAGGTGAATTAGTACAAGCGAGTGATCAGATGACAAATCCGGCAGACATTCAGCTTTAACCAAACTGCCAGGAATATTAATCGTAACTGCGAAGTCGATCCGGTCAGGCAGCTTGTTGAGGTCTGATGGCTAGTATGTAGGACTCCCAGGGGAAACATGGTCAAGTTTATTAGTGGCTTTTGTTATAGTTTTATAAAGCCGTTTTCCTTTTGGGTTCACAAGTCGCAATCCCCAGTTTAGCGTTGTAGTCGCCTGTAGTCGGCAGTATACGGCCGCTAGTGTGAGGTGAGTGCTGTCCTCCAGCTGTATTTTGATAGATGTGGCCTGAAGATGATTTTCCGCAAATTCTTTGTAAAAGTGGTGCTTCATACGGTTCCTTATGAGGATGGCGGTGCCACCGTGTGGCCAGTATGTAGGACTCCCAGGGGAAACATGGTCAAGTTTATTAGTGGCTTTTGTTATAGTTTTATAAAGCCGTTTTCCTTTTGGGTTCACAAGTCGCAATCCCCAGTTTAGCGTTGTAGTCGCCTGTAGTCGGCAGTATACGGCCGCTAGTGTGAGGTGAGTGCTGTCCTCCAGCTGTATTTTGATAGATGTGGCCTGAAGATGATTTTCCGCAAATTCTTTGTAAAAGTGGTGCTTCATACGGTTCCTAATGAGGATGGCGGTGCCACCGGATGCTTTTCCGTCGGGATGATTTGTACCATAGTCTTTTATTTAAAAATTGTATTTGCTTGTGAGATGAGTTTGCGAATGAAGCATTACGTCGATATGCTTCTCATGTAGGAATTGAGCTAGCTCAAGTTTGCGCTGTGAAACGCCATTGGCGTTCCACGTATGTTTGAGTAAGGTAGCCATTATTTATTTGATTATTGGGCTACAAGCATCTGTATCAAAAGGTTTTGATTACGCAACATGTCTTGTATGGTGGTCCTCATAAATGTCATAAATTCCATCATGCTCTGTTGTAAGGCTTGCATCATAGCTTCAGTTTTTGTTTCTTGCTGCGTAGCTTGGTTATAGTTTTGTTGTGTACCTAATTTTGTATGCACTTCATGTGGGGTTCGGATATTTTGGGTTGGAGGCGTCATACCTGATTTTAAAACGTTTGCAAAGGTTATCTTGTTAGTGCTTGGTGTAGACCAGGGAGCGAAATTTGTTGCTTTCGAAAAAAGTACATCAGGGTTTGTTACTGATGGTGTCAGCGTAGCTGTTCCTTGGTGTGCCCGCACCGTGTTTATTCTTTTGTGAAGACGGCTTTTCAGCTCTTTGTAGATTGGACAGCCTCTGTAGTTTGCTGTGTGATTACCCCCACAGTTATTGCATTTTTTCTCGTTTGCATTTTCTTTATTAGTTTGGCAGTGTGTGGAGTCATGGAGATCTTCTCAGACTACGCACACCGGGCGAAGTGTGCAATATGACCTCGTGTGGCCATACTCTTGGCGGTTTGTACATTGTACAGGAGCGTTACGTTTATGCGGCTCTTCTACTGTGATCTTTCGGTTCAGAAGGAGCTGGAGCTTGTAAATTGGATGAACCTGGTTTTTTTTAGGAGGCTTGTTTTCTGGTTCAAGCTCAATCTGGAAGAGTGGTTGGGGCTGCCTGTTTCTCTTTTTGAGCTTTTACGCTTTTGGCGAAAAATCCCTTTTCCTAGCGCCTCAGTTATTTCTTCAGGCATAACATCAGACTCAATGCCCTTCAGTACTACTTGCTGTCCCTTGCTGCTTTTAAGCTGGTAGGTGTAGAAGCCTATTTTTTGTGCGGTAAGGTAGTCCATTCCAGACTGCCAGGTCGACCTAGCTTTTTTGTTTACGTTTACGTTTTCGGTTTGTTTTTCTGGTAGTGCAGCAGGACCGTTTGTTGCTTGAGGTTTTACTTTCGCTGACTCAGTCACAGCGTGAGCGGGTCCAGCGGACTACGAAATAGAGCGGGCTGTCGGTATAGCTCCAGCTGTTGTTGTTGAAGGTAGCAGGGCTGGTGTCGGAGCTAAAAGAGCGGGAGAGAAGGTAGAAGAAGGTTTCTTGGGCTATGGGTTATTGACCGCTCGATGTCTGCGTTGGGGGCTGTCGGTGAGACGTAGGCTACAGTAAGCGTTGTTGCGTTGAACTGAGAGCCGGCGTTCGTCTAGCTGACGTTGACGCTGAGCGCGAGTGTCGTTCTGTCTCATAGTTTTATTATTTAAGAATCACTATAAATATTTAAGCGATCTTGCATCGCATAGAGCGTCTCTTTCGCTTTCGGATTATTTATTTAGTTTATTTTATTAGTCGTTCACTTCAATCAAAGCAACCGATTTTGTGCGGAGCTCGATAAAAACACGTCTTCACACGTCGGCGATCGAAGAGGTAAGGGAATTGTTAAGAGGATTGTTTTGTTGGCCCTGTGCTAACTCCCTTCTAAACGTGTCATAATTTCCCCTGTGACTAACCGGTATGGGACGAGTGGAATACTGACTTTGATTTGCCGTAGGTTGATTTGAGTTTTGGGGTTGAGTATTATTATTCTGAATTGTTCCAGGATAATAATTGCTGTAATTGTAATTTCTATTATTATAATATCTTTGATTATTGGTTTAACTATGATTTCCGTATTCCAGCGTCTGTTTTAATTGAAGCTTGTTTTAATTTATAAATAGTACGAGTATCAATATCGATCTATTACAGATTTAACAGTTCTTTTTAACATTTCAGTGTAATTTGATTTATCTACAGAGTCGCTTTTAAATTCTAACTTGTCAAACATAATCCAGTACTGTGATTCGGGCTTCTCGATGAACTTACATATGCTTCCGGGGTATGGTGTATCCTCCAGTTGTCTTATAAGTGTTATGTAGGGCCTGTGATCCTTGAATGCCATCGGGCCGTCTTTGTAAACTATCCGATCATTGGAGATCTCAAACAGCAATTACGAAGCGGCTTTAGAGTTGCTTCAAAAAAGGTTTGATAATCGGCATCTCGTTTTTCAGGCGCACATCACCGAGATTCTGGGTTTAAAGATAGTACGGAATGGTTCAGTGGCATCGCTTCGGGAATTGTCGGACAAGTTTAACGCTCACTTTCGTGCGTTGAAGGGCTTGGGCACCACTGAGCAAATCGCTGGCTGCATCATAGTGCAAGTGCTGCTGCAAAAGCTGGTTGCGGCGAGCCAAGCTAAGTGGGAGAAGCGCTTGGAGGATCCGGTCTTTGCCAACCTTATTCCATCGCGGGAATCGATGGCTGCATTCCTGGAGCAGCGATGTAGGACTTTGGATGCCGTGGATTGCGCAACCTATGCGCCAGGCGTTCAGGTGGGCAGAAATCGTTCGACGCTAGTTGCTACCACCCAAAATTCTCTTGGTTGCATGCTTTGCCATAGTGCAGAGCATGTTCCGGTGTCTTCAAGCTCCCACACTGAGCCTTCTGCCCCGCTTTCGAATTCTTCTACTCTAATTGCCCAGGATCTCGGTAGTGACCTTGTGCTGCTAGGCACTGCAACCGTTCTAGTGCAGAATCGGTCGGGACTGTTCGTTCCCTGCAGGGCCTTGTTAGATTCTGGCTCTCAACTGCACTTGGTCACCTCTCGGTTTGCAAATCAACTGCAACTTAAGAGGTCGAGGTCGTCCGGCTCCGTCACTGGAATCCAATTTCGCGACTGATGGATTCTCGGTAGGAATTGCGATGCGGTCTGCCACTTCGGATTTCTCAACGAGCATAACAGCAGTTATCGTTCCCAATATCACGAATCACCAGCCAATTTTTAATGTGGACATTGGGGACTGGAAGATTCCAGAAAACCTGTAGCTCGCCGACCCGGAATTTCATAAAGCTCAGCGTGTTGACCTGTTAATAGGAGCTAGCCTGTTTTATGAGCTGCTGTCCGTAGGTCAGATAAAGTTGTTGCCAGGACTGCCACTGCTTCAAAAAACTTGTCTGGGCTGGGTTGTGTCTGGAGGCTGCTCGCGCCCTTACGGTAGCGCCTTAATAGCTTCACGCGTTCCTTCTTCAGCCAGCAAGGAAAACAGCATTGATGTTGAACTTAATTCACTTCTGCAGCGCTTTTGGGAGGTAGAAAATTGCCCGGCTCAATAATTCAAGCCACTAAGGAGAAGCTAGATTGCGAGGCCCACTTTGTAAAAAATTACACCCGACTGCCAGCTGGCGATTACTCGGTAAAACTCCATATGGACTCTTTAGGAGATTCCTATCCTCAGGCTTTGTGGAGATTCTTGTCGCTGGAAAGGAAGCTTACAAAGCACCCTGGCTTGAGGTTTAAATATGAGGCTTTCATGAAGGAATATCGTGATCTGGGACATATGTCGCCTGTGCCTGCCTCCGAGGTCAGCTCGTGCCGAAATTTTTTACCACATCACTGCGTCATGAAGGAGGATAGCACTACCACTAAGCTTAGCGTTGTCTTTGACGGATCAGCTGCCACTTCCACTGGTTACTCGTAAGTATGACCTGAAATATTTGGACGACCAAACTATATTAAACAATTCTTTTTCTGCTGGCATAACAAACGGGCTTATGGTTCTATGAAAGCACTGCACCAATAGCTGCATTACTCGCGTCAGTTGTTAGAAAAAAGGGCTTTGAAAAATCAGGGTAAATTAATATCGGATCTGAAGTTATCAAAACCTTTAGTCTTTCAAATGATTCGATGTAGTCTTTAAATTTTATATCTATTACGGCCCTTTCTTTAGTTTGAGGGTGATGGGGTTAACTATCTTGGCAAAGTTAGTAATGAACTTGCGATAGAACCCACATAATCCCAAAAATGGTTTTATCTGTTTAGGTGTCATAGGTAACGGAAAATTTGTGATTGCATTAGTTTTGTTTTGGTTTAATGCCATTTGTTGTGACAATATATTCTAGGAATTCAGTTTCTTTTTTCATGAATTCACATTTGTCTAGCTGCAACTTCAAGTTGGCATCTCTCAGTTTCTCAAAGACTTTCTTTAGAGATAAAATATGTTCCTCCAATGAAGTGGAGTACATAATAATATACCCCAAATAGACTAAACAATCTTTATAGATCAAATCTTCTAAAAGATTATTCATACATCTCTGAAAAGTAGCTGAAGCATTCTTTAGGACAAAAGGTATACGTGTATGTTCGTAGTGCCCATGCTTAGTGGAAAAAGCAGTTTTTCCAATAGAATTTTATTCAATATCTCATCCATTCGAGGAATGGGAAATTTGTCATTAACAGTTATCTCGTTTAGATTCCTGTAATCAACTACCAACCCAAATTTTTGTTTCCCAGAGGCGTTTGCCCTCTTGGGGACCACCTAAATAGGAGAACAATAAGGGGACTTCGATTTGCGAACGATCCCTTGTTCTATCGTTTCTTTGTTTTGTTTGGTGTCTTCTTGGTCAACACTTTGGGGGTACTTATAGGATTTACGGTGTACTGGATCCTCATGCTGAGTCTGGATGACATGTTTAATAGTACTAGTGAAGGTCAAATTTTCGCCTTTATTGAACTGAATGTCTGTATATTCGTAAAGAACTTTCTTTAAACATTCAATTTCCTCTACATTTAGATGCTCGAGTCTATCGTTGCATTCGCGTAACTCATTGTTGATCGAAAAGTTCACTATATCGTTGTCAACGGACATGAGATCGAGATGTGTTACATCTTTGTCCACTGTGTCACTAACAACTTTTGAAGTGAGGCATTTTGGTAATGCGGTCTCCTTCTTCTGTTATTGATGCTTTGGCTTAAGGCACTTAGGTGCGGTCTTAACCTTTTGCACCTTTGGATTGATTTCCGCCACTGAAGCAGAATCATCCTTTTGCTATGGGTCGAGGCATTTAGATGCGGTCTCGCCCTTATTTTCTCCATACACAAACTTAAAGGTTCTTGAACCTAGAGTTACCGTCTCGTTATCGTAATCTATCTTAGCTTTCGTATCCTCTAGATACTTTCGACCTAACAGGAAATCATAATTGTCGGAAAATTTGTGGATATAGAATTTCTGAACAGACGGACATACTGAAGTGGGCTTCATTATTATGCTTTTCTTTAATTTTATTGCCCCTTTAATGGTATACACTGTTAGATCTTCTTCTTTTTCTTCAAAATTTTCAAAATTTTCCCTTATGATATTAATTGATGAGCCTGTGTCGATCATTCCCTTGTAAGTTTTGTTATGATAACCTATTCGCACATGGGGATTGGTACGTCCTCCTGTGTCACCTGAGTGTCCAAGGCAGTTTGATGAAAATTTACACCCATTCTGCTTTGGTCACTTTGACTCTCTCGTTGCCTATTTACCGGCATCTGACTGTTAGTATTATTTGAGGTTGAAGGGTGGAAATTAAGGGATTTTTATACCCGTTACTCGTAGAGTAAAAGGGTATACTAGATTCGTTGAAAAGTATGTAACAGGCAGAAGGAAGCGTTTCCGACCATATAAAGTATATATATTCTTGATCAGGATCAGTAGCCGAGTCGATCTGGCCATGTCCGTCTGTCCGTCCGTCTGTCTGTCCGTCTGTCCGTCAGTCCGTCTGTCCGTATGAACGTCGAGATCTCAGGAACTACAAAAGCTAAAAAGTTGAGATTAATTATATAGACTCCAGGGACATAGACGCAGCGCAAGTTTGTCGATTCAGGTTGCCACGCCCACTCTAACGCCCACAAACCGCCCAAAACTGCCACGCCCACATTTTTGAAAAATGTTTTAATATTTTTTCATTTTTGTATTGGTCTTGTAAATTTCTATCGATTTGCAAAAAAACTTTTTGCCACGCCCACTCTAACGCCCACAAGCCGCCCAAAGCTGCTACGCCCACACTTTTGAAAAATGTTTTGATATTTTTTCATTTTTGTATTGGTCTTGTAAACTTCTATCGATTTGCCAAAAAACTTTCTGCCACGCCCACTATAACGCCTACAAACCGGCAAAAACTGTGTTTAAGACTCTCCTTCTCCCTTCCACTAGCTGAGTAACGGGTATCAGATAGTCGGGGAACTCGACTATAGCGTTCTCTCTTGTTTTTTTATATTACTTTGCTTTTAATTATTGAATCTTCTTGTTTAAGAACTAACAAGTATTTTCTAAACAGTTGTATTATTTTCCCAACTGTTCTATGATTAAACGGCCCTATAAATTTGGTTGGTAGGTCTTTTCGCCGGAGACGGAAACGGCTTCTGAGCTGGGTTAAACCTGTCGCTAGGTGGTTGGGGTGCGAGTAAAGCTTGCTATGGTATTTTTCCTTAAGTTCCGTAATTGCATTGATAACTGATGGGATATTTAAGTCTATTTGGATGTTTTCATTCCGAACGTACCACGGTGCCCCAGTGATGGCGTCATAATCTTTGATTGTGTTCGCTGTATGATGTCAATATTGCTGTTGCTGGCATTGCCCCATAACTGTGTGCCATAGGTCCAGATAGGTTTCAATACAGAATTGTAGAGTAAGACTTTGTCATCTAGGCTGAGCGGAGAACCAGAGTTGATGAGCAGTGTAAGTTGTTGGCTTTGAGTTTCAGTTGAGTTTTTTTGGCTTCAATGTGCCTGCGCCATGTGAGTCTTCTGTCAAGGTGTACTCCTAGATACGCTACCTCATCTGCTTTCGGGAGTGGTATGTTGTTCAATAAGAGCGGAGAGCAGTCTTGTCTGTTTAGCGTAAACGTCACGTGCTTGCATTTTTGCTCGTTTACTTTTATTCGCCAGTCAGAGAGCCACTTCTCAATGTCGGTGAGGTGCAGTGCCAGCTGTGCTGTAGCTTAAGTAGGGGACCTCGGCATATGTGGATACCGTTAAGCGACTATTTGTAGGAATGTCGGCTGTGTAGATGAGGTATAAGGTTGGTCCAAGAACGGTGCCTTGGGGGACTCCAGCCTCAATTACATGATCAGTGGAAGTGGCAGTGTTGCACCGCACTTTCTGTCATAAAGGTAAGAATTTATAAGTTTGTGTGTGCTTTCGGGTAGGGCTGTTTTAATTTTAAACATTCGAGCCAGACTCTGTCGAATGCTTATTTCCGTTGTTAAACGATTCATCTGTTCAATGGCATTCCCGAAATCTAAATTGATAGGTTGGGATTATGTTGTGAGTTCTCAGATGTAGATTAAGTCGGACCAGCAGGCATTTTTCGAATAGATGGTCTTTGATTATTTTAAATACTTCTTTAGGACGAAACACAATTGGGGAGTGTTGCTGGTGGCAGTTTACGAATGAGGACGGTAGCGCGAATGTGCTAGTAGCCTGGTTTGGCGTGAACACATTATGTAGCTGAGCGGCAAATGTGGTGGCTCTGTCTGCATCACTACGGGCCCAGCCGCCTCAGGAATACCTTATCGGCAAAACGGTTTCAGTCGGTGGGCGAAGAGTTGAGTGGGCTCTCCACAGTGACTTATGTTTCGTGCCTGTTGGTGTAAGTTGCTCAATGTATTGGCGCTGATCGTCTTCCTCTTCTTGTTTCAGAGCGTTGGCCAGTTTTCGTCTGGGTACTTTTAGCTTTTGTTTTGCAGTTGGGGATCTAGAAGATTGCCATTCTCTGCGTTAGCGTCGTTTTACGTGGACGAGTTGCTCGATTTGTGCGTTGGTCTTTTTTGAACTAATTGTAGAATTTGTGATTTTGGGTGTTGCAGTAAGAGCTGCTGCAGTAAGGATGGATTGCAATGCACACTTGCAGCTCTCTATATCAGATTCAGTATTGAGTTTTGGGCTTTGCTCAATGTGTGAACTTATATATTTTTTATACCTGAGCCAGTTTTTTTTTGAGAAGTCAATCTGTATGGTGGTTTTACGTTTTCTGCGTATCGGCGGAGGTGAATTAGTGCAAGCGAGTGAACAGATGACAAATCCGGCAGACATTATATTTATCGTATATTTATCGTAACTGCGAAGTCCATCCGGTCAGGCAGCTTATTGAGGTCTGATGGCCAGTATGTAGGACTCCCAGGGGAAACATGGTCAAGTTTATTAGTGGCTTTTGTTATAGTTTTATAAAGCCGTTTTCCTTTTGGGTTCACAAGTCGCAATCCCCAGTTTAGCGTTGTAGTCGCCTGTAGTCGGCAGTATACGGCCGCTAGTGTGAGGTGAGTGCTGTCCTCCAGCTGTATTTTGATAGATGTGGCCTGAAGATGATTTTCCGCAAATTCTTTGTAAAAGTGGTGCTTCATACGGTTCCTTATGAGGATGGCGGTGCCACCGTGTGCTTTTCCGTCGGGATGATTTGTACCATAGAAATGGTAGTCTTTTATTTAAGAATTGTACGGGAGGCCAATTCAAGGCCACCAAGTCTATAGGCAGAGTTCCCGCTATAACTTGGGCTGCGTCGTCGGAGATTGTCCGAAAGCCGGAGCACACCCTTAGGGCACACAGCCTTTGCGTCGATTCCAGGCCCCTTACGTAGGACCTCTTCTCCGAAGCTTCCGCCCATATTGGGGCTGCATACAGCGCTGTTGCCCTGCAGACGGATGCTCCTTGAACGTTAGCCTAGTGTCTAACAAAACCCCTAGGTATCGAATCGCTCGCGCCGACGTGACCGTGATGTCTTCGACTCGGATGGTGGCTCTACCTGCTTGCGGCTAGATATAAGCACTGCCTCTCTCTTGTGGTGTGCAATGTCCAGGCCGACCGCTAAGAGCCACTCCACTATGATGCCGATTGCTGCATTCGCTAGGCCCTCGGCATCTTTAACGGTTTTTACTACGATTACCACGGCAATATCGTCAGCAAAGCCAATCACTTTGGTTCTCCCTGGTAGTGACAGCCGTAGCACACCATCGTACATTGCCTTCCACAGCAGCGGCCCAAGTACCGAACCTTGGGGGACCCCGCAGGTTACACTGTGCCCAAGTGTGCCTCCGTCTGTATCGTACAGTAGCACTCTGTCGCTGAAGTAGGACTTGACTATGCCCACCAGAGCGTCCGGTACCCCTAGGAGCTGTAAGGCTCTTCTGGTGACGCCCCATCTCGCCGAGTTGAACGCATTTCTAATGTCCAGTGTTTCTACCAAGCAGTACTCCTTGCTGCCTCCGTGCCATCTTGTGCCTTCAATTGCCTTCGAGGCTATTTCCTTGACAGTTGCTATAGCATCCACGGTCGATCTCGCCTTCCTAAAGCAGAACTGCATTTCCGAGAGGTCCCCTGCTGCGGATATGGCCTCGTGCAGTCTGAGACTGATACAGCGCTCGAAAGCCTTGCCCATGTGGTCGATCAGGCATATCGGTCTGTATGAGGATGGGTCCTCGGGAGGCTTGTTAGGCTTGGGGAGTAGTACCAGCTTCTGTCTCTTCCAGCGCTCTGGGAAGAAGCCTTCCGTGAGGCACTGGTTGAAGACGGTATCGAATGCTTCCGGGTGCTCGTTCATTCCAAGCTTGACGGCGATGTCTGGGATTCCGTCCGGCCCTGGCACTTTTCCCGACGGCATGTTCTTAGCAACCTTACGAATTTCATCCGGTCGGTACGCTATCTGCGACAAGTCTTTTGTGGCCACGTTCGCAGGTTGCAGATCCGAGGGCACTCTTGGAAACAGATGTTCCACGATCGCTGTCATCGTGACCGCGTCGCCTGTTTTCAGTGGTTTCGCCTGGCTTAACTTTTTTACTACTATTTTATATGCTGATCCCCAAAGGTCCTGCTCGGCTGAATCGCATAGCTCCAGGAAGCATCTCCTCTTCGTCTGCTTGATGAGTCTCTTTAAAGCCCTTCGATTGTCAGCGTATTTTTGCCTCAGAATCTCGTTGTTGGGGTGGCCGTTCTCCCTTTGCTGCCGCCAGAGTAGTGTAGGGTGTGTGGGTGTGTTTGGGTGTACATGTTGTACATGTGCTTAAGTCTTAGGGACTTATGGATATGTCACTATATAATTTTATAACTAAAACGTAATGATACCGTTACTGTAATCCTTATTTAGCATGCACTATTCAATTAATTATTATTTTGTATCTTTTGCTTTATATTTGGCTTCTTATTGGTGATCTATATCCTACTCTTAGGCATTGCCTAATCCAACCCATATGGTACAAATGCAGAGGTTTACGATATTAGGAAGACCAATTTATTTTGCTGTTAGACTAAATTATTTTTATTAAAACGTATACTATCGAAATCATGGAGTAATTATTTTTGTTTAAACTCGGCAGATGGTTCAGCAGTCGTAAGGGGTATCAGAAGGGATCACCCGAGTGAGACTCGAAGATGGTGATCATAGGTTGGGCAGGTCTCCGATGACGTAATAACACCTACGTCTCATTACCGAATTTCCCTCCTCTTTTCTTTTTCTAACCGCTTTAACCGTCTCTTTTGTGATTTGTTTACGTTTCTCTACCCAATTGCCGATATCTTTTCGTATGCTGTCGTAGCACGCTCAATTCTTGATTAATAAATAATAAGCAAATGCCAGATCAGACTGAGAAAGACCTCCACCCCCAACGTCGACGAGCAATAGTTGTAAATTTTACCGTGTAAACCGTGGAGTTTCTGGAACTCACATGGAATCATATTGACCAGACCAAAACATACGGCGTGTAAATTCGTTTTCTATTCGAACTAGTAGTATGGTGTTCAATTGTTTGTGGAAAACACAAAGGAAAGTAGACTCTGTTGTTCTTCTTGCCCAAGCAAAAGTACCTTGCTCTTAGTTCAAACAACTTCAAAATCGAGTTCGAAAACTAATATTTGGAATGTCATGTCCAGTCGAAGTTGGAAATTGATATTATTTTCCGCAGGAATTATTTTTGGAAAACAGACGAGTTGTTTTCGAATGACACTCTGTCCGGAATGATTTAACATATTACCTACATTCATTTATCTGTAGGAAGTATCCGTGGAAAACAAGCAGCGTTGTTCTCGAATGGCACTCTGTCGGCAGATAACATTCACTCTATATTACTATTTTTCTATAACCTGTTACTTTTAACGTCCATAAAGGAAATTTCGGTAAACTATTTTAATACCCTTCGACTTGCCAGTCATCTAGCATAGAGTTCAATCAGAATCTTTTCGAGTATTTTGAGTTTATCTTTTTTTTGCTTAGCTAAGTGCTACCGAATATCTTTATCGCATACAGTTTAGCGTTATCTTATTGTTCTTTTTCGGGATGATTCGATCTCCAGTCGGTACCTCGGCTTCGTTTTGCCCGGTATACGAATCCGAATAAGAGTTCAGACGTGTACGTGACGTCATGCAAACATGAGTTTCACAAGAAGTGTTTTGAGAGTCATTTTAAGGGGAATGATAAATGCTTAGTGCCTTGCAGGCCTATTGGTCCGCAAACGAGCTCTAAGGGTTTGATTTTGGAAGATGTTTCGATAGAACCATCAGGATCGGAGAAGAACCGACGTAGTAAAAGTACCACCTATTAAGATACAGATGTAAACCAACCAAACCGTGATGACCCGAATAGTTTGCTGCATATGGGGCAGAGATCGCTCACGTCTTTGTCAGAGAGGTTTGTAGAGTTAGTTCAGAGCTCAGTAGAGGAAAGTTTACAGCGATTGGTCGTTACTCCAGCCATTACGAATTCGAATAGGGAAATAAGACCTAATTCATGTTCACATACAGCAGAAGGTCAAGGCAGGCTCCAAGAGAGTGATAGAAACAACCGAAACGGTTTAAACCAGGCGGGGTTACCCAATTCTCAAAGAAGTGTTGTGTCCGATTTAAATAAGCGGCCTGATAAGCGGCCACATCCTGAATGGGTGGAAAGTGAAGTTCTCTGGAGTCGGAGTGTCGGTGAACAACTTCATATATAGAGCGGAGGCTCTCACACACCAGACCTTAGAAGGGAATTTTACTGTACTGTGCAGACATGCCAGTGTCCTTTTTGAAGGTAAAGCTTATGAGTTTTATTGGAGGTACCACAAGTCCGTGAGAAAAATCCAATGGGATTTGTTGTGTTTCGCCTTGAGAGTACAGTTCCGTGAGGAAAGGGACGATGTAGACATCGAAGATCTCATCAGGAACAGGAAGCAAAACACCAGTGAATCTTTTGACTGATATTACGATAGCATATCGGCATTAGTTGATCAGTTGGAAGTT
Source organism: Drosophila yakuba (assembly GCF_016746365.2). Lineage (NCBI taxonomy): Eukaryota > Metazoa > Arthropoda > Insecta > Diptera > Drosophilidae > Drosophila > Drosophila yakuba. Next base: position 354,451 of record NW_025048821.1, on the reverse strand, counting down.
CCTTGGTCCGCTCATAATCTTGTCCGTGTTTTAAAGAATAACTTACGTCCCGAGATTAGGCATGAGATTCTCAACGTCGAGATTCAAACCGTGTCAGAGTTAAGAGAAACTTTAAGAAGACGCGAGGTCTTCTTAGATGAAGTGAAGAAAGGCTCATGAATATGCAAAGTCCAGTCCATTTAGGCGTGAGATCTCAGATATAGCTCAAGATTTAGAAGAGCATAATAATTTTAAGGCTGAGACAAAACTAGAGATTGATGCCTTCTCTCTAATATGCTGGAACTGTAGGAAAGAAGGCCACAGATACAAGGACTGTTTAGCTGAACGGAAAGTTTTTTCTAATGGCTGTGGAGTTCCCAAAACATACTAGCCAAGTTGTGTTAAATGTGCAAAAAACTCCAAAGTCGGCACGTCGAGGTTGCAGTTCAGACCGACGCCTTCGAGTGCCTATGAACTCAGTCAACAACGGCGGATTAACTGGGATATCGCGTAAAGTCGATATCCCCACCTGCACATATCCCCTATCGCACCTGCTCGATTCGGGAGCGTCTATAAGTTGTGTAGGAGGCGGTTTCGCATCTGAACTGGAGAGAGGCAACACTACATTCAAATCCTTGGAAAGGGATGTCGTCAGAGCTGACGGAAGTCATCAGGGAATAACAGGACGAATCAAGGTCGAGATAGAATATGCGAATGTTAAGAAATGCTTACCTCTTTACATAGTGCCATCTCTAAAGCACGATTTATACTTGGGAATAGACTTCTGGAGGCAGTATGATCTTCTTCCAAAAGCTTAGCGATAGAGGAGGTAGTTGTTTCTGATCATGTGTTATCCGACGTTCAGAGTGCAAAGCTTAGGAACGAAATGCTTTCCCTCTTTTACAAAAGAAGGGCTGGGTAATGCAAAACCTATAAAACAACGTCATTTCCCGGTATAACCTGCCGTGGAAAAGAGTATGTATACGGAAATAGGCAGATTATTGCAGTTAGGTGTGATAGAAGAGTCACAAAGTGCTTGGTCTTCACCTATAGTGATGGTAACGAAGCTTGGCAAAGTTCGGATGTCTTGACTGCCGGAAGGTAAATTGTTTTACCGAAAGGACGAATATCCTTCGCCTCAGATTAGCGGGATTTTAAGTCGACTTCCTAAGGCAGAATTTATAACCAGCTTAGATTTAAAGGATGCCTATTGGCAGGTGCCCTTAGAGGTCAATTCTCGTGATAAGACGGCCTTTACGGTCCCAGGTAGACCGCTCCACCAATTTATGCCATTAGGCCTTTGTAGTAGGACAAGTACTATGTCTAGACAAATGGACAAAGTCGGCATTATCGAAATGAAGTTTTTGTTAATTTAGACTATTGGTTGATCGTTTTTTCAAGCTTTGAGACGCATTTAGAGGTCCTCAGAGAGCTGGCTTTACACATAAGGAGAGCAGGACTGACAATTAACGTCGGTAAGAGCCATTTTTGTATGAAGATAGTTCGATATTTGGTCCATATTATTGGTGACGGCGGGATACGCACAGATCCTGAAAAAGTAGCAGCGGTCACTAATTTTCCGATTCCTAAAACCTTTCGAGGACTAAGAAGTTTAATGGGCCTTTGCGGTTGGTATAGAAAGTTTGTTCCAAGCTTCGCTGCTTTGTCTGCTCCATTGACCGATTAATTGACTACAAAGCGAAAATTCAGTCTAACCCCGGAAGCAATTAAGGCTTTTCATGAGTTTAAGAAATGTCACACGGTGTGGTGTAATCCAGATTTTTCGAAGCCCTTCTCGATCACAATGTGATGCAAGCAAGACAGGTGTAGGAGCAGTTTTGGTATAGGTTTCTGAGAAAGCTGACGAACGACCAATTGCTTTCGTGTCAAAGAAGCTGAACCAAGCTCAACGCAACTATACGGTCACGGAACAAGAGTGTTTGGCGGCGATAGTTGCTCTTAAACATTTCCGAGCGTACATCGAAGGTCACAATTTTCAAAATATTACAGATCACGCGTCGCTTAAGTGGCTTATGGCCAATCGCGATTTAAATTCCCTTTAAATTTCAAATTTCCTCCTATGACATTTGGGGTGCCTGAAACTATCGTTTCGTATAATGGCTTCCAGTTTCGTGCAGAAGGGTTTACAAAATTTATGCGGCAGTATGGAGTTACGCACATATTTACAGCAGTGCATGCCCCGCAAGCTAACGCTTCAGAACGTGTTAATCGTTCTGTCATCTCAGGAATTAGGGCTTACGTACGTTCTGACCAGAAGGGCTGGGATAAATACTTGAGCAGGATTTGTTGTGCTTTACGTTCTTCGGTGCATTTTAGTATTGGAACCCCTTCCCCGTCTATATGGTCTACGGTCAGCACATGGTTACCTCGGGTTCAAAATATTCTCTCCTCAGAAAGCTTAATATGCGCGACGATAGGTCCATCATGTTCAACCGTCCAGACTCTTTTGAGATTATACATTCGGAGGCTAAGAAACGTATGCATGACGATAATGAACAATCTTCGATCTAATACCGTAAATTTTAAAGACGGGCAAGAGGAAATTTCGGCAGAGTTGTTTTCAAACGGGATATAATGCCAAGTTTGACCTTTCATTTGTTAAAGCCCGAGTTCGTAAGAAGTTGGGTAATTGCTATTACGAATTGGAAAACCTACAGGGTCGATTGATAGGAACGTATCAGGCTAAGTACATTCGTCAATGACTTAGCTTCAGGCGATATCCATCTAGGGTATCTGGTACAAATACCCTAGTTGGATTCTAGTGGGGGGGTTTTTGTAACGGCGCCTGAAGCGTTTTGACCCATATATAAATATTTGGCCTGAAAGTATGCACTTTAATTATACATGTAAATAGTTCGTTGCCAATTATTGCACTTAGGCTGCAGCTGCATCGGAGCAACCGGTGCAACTATCGCGATAGTGAGCAGCTGTAACAAAGTCGCAATCCAAAGCTCAGCTTTGGAACCACGGCCAACTTCACCGGCCTGAGATCAAATTCCGGTCTCATTGTTTTCTTGGAAAATTCCGAAGCGACCACACGCGTTTTAATCGAATGCGGGTTTAATATAACTAAACATAACCGAAGTCAGCGACTTAGTGCTTCTTTCCCACGAGGGACAATTTTCTCAATTTCTAATAAGTTGGCGAAAGGCAAGGTAAGCCACAAAATGCCCATAGTTTTCTGTCGTTATTCTGACGGTATCTTTGTTTCGCGACCGTTTGAAATAGGAAGTGTCCAGAGAAGCACCCCCTTTCAGACGCAGCGGACAAGGCGGCTCGTCCGCGGCTCGTCCGCCATTGGCAGCTGAGGAATCAACGGACTACGTTTTCCAGAAGCAGCAGCGCCGGACCCGTTCGCCGATTCGGATTTTTCGCCCCGTCCAGGGGAGCACCCCTCTCGCAGGGCAGTAGGCACCAGCAACACCATCGCCTAGAAAGGCGCAGTAACAAGCTCGGCAAGGAAGCAGAGCTAAGCCTCTCCGTCCGGCGGAGCACCCTCTACGGCCGGCGAAGCATTAGTTTTAAAAACGGTCACGAGTTCCCTAATTTTTGCGAGTGCCAGCTGCCAATGCTTGTTTTCATTAATTACACTGAATTAATTACTTGAATTACAAATATAATTATTAACTAGAAAACGAAGAGAATGAAATTAAATGGAATAAAATTGAACAAAACAAAAAAAATTCGTAAATTAAATTAATTTTGTAAATTTAAGAGTTTATGAAGTTAAGAAATTATATCACGAAATTATATCGTTAAAATTTTATTAATAATTAAGCATTCGTAAACTAATACGGTTTTAAGTTTAAGATAAATTTTTAAAAGATTTAGCTGTCTACATGTTGTGAACACTATTTGTTTAATTTAGCCCATGGTGATCTTAAGTCGCATTCGTTTACAGCCATAGCTCGGGAGATCGTTCTTTCGTCGCTGAAAAATTTATTTCACTGTGAGTAATAACAAACGAAGAACATAATTATTGGTTAGTATTTTGCCAAACATTTTAAATTAGACAAAGCTCACTACACAATGCCTATATTTGCCAATTTTTTTTTTTTTTTTTTTTTTTTAAATGCTTTGCTTTTATTTATTGAATCTTCTCATTTACGAGACTAACAATAAGTGTATCAAATCTTATACTATAACCTAACTAGGAGTCATGTAGACTGAGACAGTGGCCCTGACAAGTTATGACTGGGTTGGAAGGTCTGTACGTTGCAAGCGGGTTCGGCTGGAGAGCCGAGTCAAGACCCTTGCTAGAGCATTTGGGTGGGCAGATAGTTTTTCATTGTACGACGCTTTTTGCTTGTCTATTTCATCTTTTACTGCGAGAATGCCGAGGTCCCTGTGGATGTTTTGGTTACGAATATACCATGGTGCCCCAGTGATAGTTCGCACGATCTTTGATTGGGCTCGCTGAATGATGTCTATGTTGGTTCTGCTCGCGTTCCCCACAGCTGGGAGCCATACGTCCAGATTGGCTTAAGAGTGGAGTTGTAGAGCAGGACCTTGTAGTCCAGGCACAAGGGCGATCGTGAGTTTATAATCCAGTGGAGGCTGCTGGCTTTCAGTTTTAGGTGCAGTTTCTTGCATTTGATATGTCTATACCATGTTAGACGTCTGTCGAGGTGGATGCCGAGATACGTTACTTCATTAACTTGGGGATCTGCGTGCTATTCATACAGAGCGGAGGGCAAGTTTGTCTGTTAAGGGTAAACGTTATGTGTTTACACTTTTGTTCGTTTATATTAATACGCCAGTCAGATAGCCACTTCTCGACTACCACGAGATGGTTGGCGAGTTGGGTTGTTGCACGGACTGGGCATCTGGAGCGGCTAAGGATCGCAGTGTCGTCGGCGAAGGTGGATGTTGTTAGTCGGTCACTCGTGGGAATATCTGCTGTGTAAAGGACGAATAGAGTTGGCCCAAGTGCGCTACCTTGAGGGACCCCAGCTTCGATAGTGTAGCTATCCGAAATTGTTGTATTACATCTTACTGCGAAGGCTCTATTGTAGAGGTAGGATTCAAGGAGTTTATGGGTGTACCCGGGCAAGTGTGTTTTGATTTTGTGCATGAGTCCTTTGAGCCATACACGGTCGAATGCTTGAGATACGTCGAGAAATATCGCGCTGCAATATTCCCTATGTTCGAAGGCTGTGCGAATTTCTGATGTTATTCTGTTTACTTGCTCTATAGTTCCGTGTTTTGCTCTGAAGCCAAATTGATGGGCTGGAATAATGTTGTGGGCCCCCATGTATGGTATTATGCGCGTTAGAAGGCATTTTTCGAATAATTTGGACAGGCATGATAGTAAACTTATTGGTCTGTAAGATGACGGAATCGTGTGATCTTTTCCGGGCTTCGGTATCATTATAATAATTGATTTTTTCCATTTCCTTGGATAGTAGCCGAGACTTATGATTCCATTGAAGAGTTTACAGATGACCTCAATAGCACAGTACGGAAGTTCCATTATCATTTTTGTAGTTATTAGGTCACCGCCTGGAGCCTTTTTTGGTTTTAGCTCCCTGATGACTTTTTTGATCTCGTTTGGCTGAAATGTAGTTGGCGTGGATTCAGTTTCGAGGTGGATTTGCGGAGGAACATAATCCTTTGCTGCAGGGTTCGGCTGGAATACGCCTCTGAGATGTAAGGCAAATGATTCGGCTCTATCTTTGTCGCTGCGGGCCCAGCACCCTGAAGAATTCCTTATAGGGGTGACGGTTTGAATTGGAGAGCTTAGATTTGGGTGAGCCCTCCACAAGGGATGCTTTGTGCTAGTTGGCGAGAGTTTTCCAATATATTTAAGTTGTTCATTTTCAGCTTCTTGCTTCAGGGCCCGGTTTAGATTGCGGGTGGCTTCAGTAAGACGTTGCTTTGAACATGGCGATCTGCTGGTTTGCCACGCTCGTCGCAGACGCCTCTTTTCCAGAACCAGCTGTTCAATTTGCCGGTTGGTTTTGAACTTCTTAAATTCCCCCTCCTTCCGTTTTGGGGTTGAGATCCTAGCTGCTGTGACGAGTACCTCTTCCAGTGCGGCGGTGGAGCAGTCGATGTCCGCTTCGATGTTTAGTTGGGGAGTTAGCTCAATGTGGGAACTCACATACTTTCTGTATTTCATCCAGTTAGTGTTGTGCGACGTCAGCATGTGGGGGTGGTCCGCAATTTCTGGGCTTTGAAGAAGGCTTATCAACAGAGGGGAGTGGTCAGATGAGAGATCCGGTAGTGCTATGGCGCTTATTAAATTGCGTGGGATGTTTTTTGTCACCGCGAAATCAATTAGATCTGGGATCTTTTTTGGGTCTATTTTGTATTTGCCAAAATTTTGTCGTTGGCAACACGTTTTGGAAACGCTTGTATATTTTGTTTTTGAGCGTTGGGATTACGTTTGCTAGACATATTAAAGTGATCATGCTTCATTTCGTTATGCGCTGAATAGGCAAGAATATCTCTTAACAGGTCGTTACATATATCTTGTATTATTATTAGATATCTTCCTTCTAAAATCGTAATCATTTATCCCGTTGATGATGTGTGTTGATATTGCTGAATCGGTTAACTCACCCTTTTTACCAATAGCTAGCATTTTATAGAAATAGTCCTGCGGTGATTTACTGAGATCTCGACGAATTTTTGACATTTTAAGGTGAACGTCTGCGGAATTACTGAGATATGGAAAATCGTTGAGGAACTTTGACTTAAACTCTGGCCATGTTTGGAAGACTTCTTTAGTTGAGTCTACCCAATACCGAGCAGAACCTAGCATCTTTTGTTGAACTGCAAATCTAACCCTTCGATCATCCCAACGATATGCGGTTCGAAGGGAGTCAACGCGTCTAATGAATTGTTGCGAGTCTAAGGACTTGATGGATGATGGGTTGAATTCCGGAAAAAGAGATACCATTTCACTTATATTTGCGTACGAACTATTAATGTTTTCAGATACCGTTGGGCCGCGGTTGTATAAGTAGTTTGGCGGAATCGGAGTATATGGATTTTCGTTATATATTTGACGATGTTGCGAATGTGTATTGTATTGATTTAAATCATATTGTGGCTGTAACAGTGCGTTGTTGAGTTACAGTGTCCCAAATGAGCCTGAAGAATCGGAGAAGTAATGATAACATTAACGTGCTGCTTTTTATACGGTCATTTTTCGCACGATTTCACTTATTGCGCACTATCTTATCCCACTTCTGAGAATGTCACATAAACACCAAGAAATATGATTCGCGATGCCTATGTGTGTAAGCTTTCAGTTTTGTCAGGAATTAAGGGAGTGGGTAGCGCGACTAACTATGTGAAAGAATCGAAACGTTATAGTATTTGGTATACTTCAATTAATTAATCAAATAAAGGAGATTATACACGGAGTAAGGAAAGAACAAGTTTTAATCGATGTTAATTTTTTTGCCTCTCGTTGCAATCCCGACCGTTTCTATCGTTGGTTCTCTATCGACTCTCTCATGGCATTCCCTTTTTATATTTTGCAACACCGAATGTGTACATATGGAACTTATAAGGATGCCACCAGGTTGAGTTTTTAATTGGAGTGTGACATTCGTTAAAAGAATAAATATTTTGGAATATAAAAATTAAACTAAATCTAGTTAGAAAACCAAGTTCACGATGAACAGTGAAATAAAAGGTTAAGGAATTTATAAAGAAAGAAAAATTAAAGAAGATTTAGTCATGCCAACCGAAATTAAAATATTAATGAAAACTATTAATTACCCTAAGAGACATACAATGAACGTTGTATATATTTATAACTAAAACGTAATGATACTGTAATCCTTATTTAGCATTCAATTAATTATTATTATGTATATTTTGTTTTATATTTGGCTTATTATTGGTGATCTACATCCTACTCTTAGGCATTGCCTAATCCAACCCATTTCGTACACATGCAGAGGCTGACGATATTAGGAAGACAAATTTATTATGCTGTTAGACTAAATTATTATTATTAAAACATATACTATCGAAATCATGGAGTAATTATTTTTGTTTAAACTCGGCAGATGGTTCAGTAGTCGTAAGGGGTATCAGAAGGGATCACCCGAGTGAGACTCGAAGATGGTGATCATAGGTTGGGCGGGTCTCCGATGACGTACCGAATTCCCCTCCTCTTTTCTTTTTCTAACCGCTTTAACCGTCTCTTTTAGTATTTGTTTACGTTTCTCTACCCGATTTCCGATATCTTTTCGTATGCCGTCGCAGGACGCTCAATTCTTGATTAATAAATAATAAGCAAATGCCAGATCAGACTGAGAAAGACCTCCACCCTCAACGTCGACGAGCTATACCCTATAGCGTGCCTCGCAAAGTCAGATCTTGGTCGAAACAGTGCTTTACAAACGTTGCACGTTACATAGTGTTGCTCAAACTAACAAAGAAACGAGAGACCAAACTGTCATGTCCCAGTTTATATAAGCAGAAACTGAGATTGAAAGATGACGAACCAGTCTACATAAAATATTATAGAGGTTCTCATAGTCAGAAAGACGAGAGTTAAGCACAAGTACAAAAATGTATCGATTATAATAATAATATTAGTATTAGTACCAAAAAAAATCTCTTCCAGGCTCATAACAAGAAATGGCGATTAGTAAATGACTATCGTCAAATCAATAAAAAACTGTCGTCCGATAAGTTTCCAATCCTTAGAATTGATGACATTTTGGATTAACTATGTCGAGCTAAATACTTTTCATGCCCAGATTTAAGCCAACAAACATTCGTCTATATGGATAGGAACATAGGTTGTTCCGAAAAGCACATGACTAAGAACATATCAGAGGTTTTTAAGAAATACCGGAAATACAATCTAAAAAAACAACCTCAAAAATGTTTTAATTTTTATACGTGAAGTCACCTTTTTGGGAAATAAATGCGTGGTTAGAGGAATATTGCCCGATGACATGAACTTGACATCATTCAAAAATATCCAGTTCCTCATAATACAGATAACGCAAGGCGTTTTGTTGCATTTTGTAACTTCTTTAGGAGATTTTTAAAAACTTCGCTGACTATTCACTGCACATAACTAGAATCTGTAAAAAGAAAGGACAGAATACAATACCCTAATTTAATAAGGAGTTTTATATTACAAAAAATATGGCATGAGGCGCAGTTTTATCTCAAAATCATATTGGCCACTAACTTCCGGTTACATACGCATCTAGATCGTTTACAAAGGATAAAATCAATAAAAGTACGACCGAAAAGCAGTTAGCACTAATACATTGGGCAATAACCCGCATACCCTATGTTGACGGTAAACATTTTACAGTCAAATCATATCATAGACCACTCACATACTTGTTTTCAATGACTTACCCTGGATCCAAATTAACTCGTATGAGACTTGAATTGGAGGAAAATAATTTTACAGTTGCGTATCTGAGAGGTAAGGAAAATTATGTTGCTGATGCGTTATCAAGAACAACCATCCAAGAAGGAAAATACATTACTGGTAATTAAATGGAAGTCACCACACTATTACAAAGTAGACAAAAATTCTGCGCAGGAGAAAAAAATAAATATGAATTGCAACGCAATCGATAGAAAAGGCTTCAATGCCCAAGTATACCAAGTCATCAAGAATGATAAGGTACGTAATGTAGTGACATTGGAAGTAAAAAATTTGTTATGGTTTTTAAACATGGGAAGAAATTTCTGCAAGATATGTTGATGATTTATATACAAATGAAGATATCGATTTAGATAAATCTTTCCAAAGGCTTGAAATGCAGACCGGTATATATAAAATCAGTCAACTTAATTTGGCATCGTGGGAAAATATCTGTGAACACGTTAATTTATAATTTAAAAAACTGGGTAATGAAATATACAAAAAAGAGTGGCGCTTACTCAACCCGGTGACCTTAATAAATAAGGAAAGGGAAAAATTTTGTCTACGCTAGATGACGATCCACTACAGGGGGGTTATACAGGCATTTCAAAAACCATGGCCAAGGTCTAAAGATATTATTACTGGAAAGGAATCTAAACAAATAACATAACACACTACATCATAAAATGTCAAAAATACGAAAAAGGTAAAATAAGAATACAAAGACCCCAATGATTATAACTGAAACCCCTGAATAAGCTTTCGACAGAGTGATAGTGGATATTGGTCCTCTACTAAGATCGGATAATGGCAATGTGTTTGACTTCACCCTTATTTGTGATTTGACAAAATATTTAGTTGCAATACCAATACCAAACAAAAGCGCAAGAACAACCGCTAAAGCAATTTTCGATTATTTATTCTGACTTACGGTCCAATAAAGACATTCATTACGGACACGGGTACAGAGTATAAGAACTCGCCGACTAACCAACTAACCAACTTCACCACGAATAAGCTTACAAAAAATACTAGCATCACGTTGGAAACGACGGCGTGTGTACATCAATTGGCTTTTTGTGGTGATCTTTATTTGTAGTGTAGTTATCTATGTAGCCTTATTAAAAGTGTTTAAGGGTTGAGGATGAGATGGTAAGGCACATTCATGCTGGTCAGCTATTATTTTACAAGTACTGCTTTAACGATTTGTCGCATGCGAACAAAATAATTCCCTTATACCAAATTGTAAAGAGACGTTTCCTTTGCGAGTTTTCAGCGGCAGCTGGCATGCTTCGCCAATTTTTTAATTTTTATTAAGAAAGAACCCACCTGACCTTGCAAAATAAAAGTTCAGGGGGGAATTTACACCTTCATTATAATCTATATAAAATAAAAATTTCTGATCAGCAATCGTTGCTTAGAGAGCAATGACTAATGAATTGATAATTTAAATTCTAAATTTGAAATCGCCTTCCCTAAGTCGTCTTTTGTATCGGTTAACGCCAACATGAACCATGAGAAAAAGTTAAAGGAACATACTTCTCCAATTGTAACAACAAGCCATCGAGTCAGCCCCATATTGGATATTGAGCTAGAAATTAGTAACAAAATGGCTCATACGCGGCTAAATAATAAGAAAAGGTATATTATTAAGTTGGCGCCTTCTTTTGACCAATTTGATGTTCTACCACCTAGCAAGCGGTTTTCATATTGGCAATTCAGAGGGAAATTTGTCTCGGATAATTGAAAATTAATTGCCTGCTGTACGCATATGATATCAAAATCTATATGACAGTTTGAATTTTTAATAAAATTTTCATGCTTCAGAAAACTGTTTGAAGCATGAAACTGTTATTAATAAGTCACACTGTCATATAAATTTTGATATCATATGCTGCTGATTTGGACAGAATTTGCACTAAAAATAAACTACCTTTACATATAAATAAATGCAATGTTGTTACATATATCGAGTGTTTTAGGAGGTTTTTTTTTCTTTGATGATAGCTGACATCTGTCGAGTGATTTATGTTTAGTTTCGTTTGGAAATTCATAATGATCAGGTTAACAGTTGAGCAGCGATATCAAATCGTTAAATGTATTTCGAAAATCAGAGATCGTTTTCAAAAGTGCACCTTTGGCTTCGCCCGTTTTATGGTGCTCATGAACTGTGCGCAATACTGTCGAGAAGTTTCTCACCCAATTCACACAATTTACTTCAGGCCAGTGTAACAGAAGACCAGAACACATCGATTCGTCACCGTGCGCAGGAGTTAAACCTCTGCCCATCGTTATTGTGGAAGATCGTTCGCAAATTTTTGTTTCCAAAAGTGCGTGAGAATGGTCTAGGAGATATTTGGTTTGAACAATACGGGCCGTCAACTCATCGACTTATTGGGCGAAGTTTTCGGTAACAGTGTCATCTCCAGTAATGGTCCTGTGCCATGGCCACCGAGATTGTACGGCATTACAAGATCTTCTATGCAAATAAGCCCATCACGATTTCGGCCCCTTTCAGCCACCATTGAACAAGCTATTGCCGACATACGGCCTCATTTGCCCGAGTTATATTCTATCATTAATGCCATCGAATTATCTTTCAAATAAAATAAAAATCTACTTCCATTATTTGGATCCCATCTGCCAATTTGCATATCAATAGACTTGAAAGGCTTCAGAAAAAATGTATGAAATTTGAACTCCAGTCTTGTCATTACCTGCGTCTTGTTTATCGGCGTTCGATAGCTGGGCTTCTCGTGGATAATGATTTTTTGAACGGAAACATTGATAGTTTTTATCTTTTGTGGTATTTTAATATGAATATTCTAAGAAGTCTTCGCACCCATTTAATGAAGACAAACAGACGAACATAGAGTCAAAAACTCTTCCTTCTACCTTTTACATACTTTTCAATGAACTTAATACACCCTTTACCCTACTAGTAAATTGTATAATAATACCGTAGCTCGACCAACGGATTGAACAATATTTAAAGTTAATCGTTGTTGAAAAGATTGGTTTTGTTCAATAAATAAAAGGTAAAGAACACATAATTTAAATTTGAACTAAATTCTTATTAATACTTTTATGTGTATCGTACACAGAAATAAGTTTTACTATTTATTCACGAGGTTACATAGACTGATTATAACAAATGGGTGCGTGTGAGAGGCAAAAGCTAAGAAGGAGCGAAGGATGCCGTGGTCGTCGAGAATAGTGATGAGAAGGCCTCTCGCGATCTCGATACGCGTGTAAGCTATCGAAATCGATCACACTATTGTAAGCTGCTGAGAGTTGCCACAGTACCCCCCTCCTAGAGTACCAGTTGGAAAAGGTATCTCGCTGGGAGTATGACTCGTCGTCCAGATCTCGATACCTGCGTGGCAGGTTGAGCGAAAGGTTCTTGTATTCGGAGAGGTTCCTCTTTGAAGATGTATGCTGGTTTATTTGTCGTGTTTCGCTATTACTTCAAACGGACCCTCGTAGTTAGGTTCTAACAGAGTTTTAACTCGATCAACTCTGACTAAGACGTGTTTGCATATTCTCCAAGCGGCGATATGGTGTGGCGCTGGACTTTGGCTTTTTGACACGGGATACCATGCGAGGCCAAACGTAGTGCTTGCTAACCAATTTGTTCGTTGCCTTAACTCCTGGATGGCATAGCGAGTGCAGGCCTTGGACTACCACGTGGCAGTACAATTGTTTGTTTGAGCCTGGAATAAACAATTTCGTTAGTGATATGGCTGATTTCGCTTTCCTTTTCTAGTGCCAAAAATCTATGTGTTTGATGGCGTCGATGCGTGAGAGAAGGTCAGCGACGTTGTTTTCCTCTCCCGAGATGTGCTGATTGTTGGTGGCTGAATTGGCTAATAAAATCCAGCTGCCGGGGGCGTTGTGATGATGCTTTCTCACTGTTTTGAATGAAAACGAACATCAGCGGTTTATGGTCGGTGATGATTACAAAATTTTTGCCCTCCAGTGCGTACTTGAAATGCAGAGGCCTGATATATAGCGGTGAGCTCTCTATCGTAGGTTCTGTACTTCTTTTGCGCCGATGAAAATTTCTTGGAGAAGAAACCCAGTGGCTGTGCTTGTCCGTTGACAATCTGATGTAACACTGCACCCATAGCGTCGTCCAATGCATCGTGGTGAACGTTACTTGAGAGTTTGGTGCCATGTAGTTCAGCAACGTAGCATTTGCGAGCTCTCTTTTTTAGGCGTCGAACGCGTGATCTGCTTCTGTAGACCAGAGTATCGCAGTTTTGTCGTTTTTTTTATTACCTTGAATCAGTGTCTGAAGTATGATTGATTATCAGCAGCACGTGAAACTTTTTCAGATCCTTACCGATAAGCGGTTTTTTAATGGCACGAATGGCTTCCACTTTAGATTCAGATGGTTTTAAACCGTGCTGGCTGATGTCATGACCCAGGAACGTGAGTTGCGTCCTTGCGAACTGGCACTTCTCGAAGTTCACGATGAGTTATGTCGGAGGCGGTCGAGGACTATGCGAAATTGCGTCTCGTGTTGCGCTGCGGACTCTGAAGCGATCAAAATGTCATCAATGTATGCGAAAGCAAAATTAAGGCCCTGAATGACGTCGTTTATGACCGCTGAAAAGTCTGCGCTGCATTTCGCAAGCCGAAAGTCATGTACATGAATTCGAATAACCTAAAAGGCGTGATAATGGCTATTTTGGAAATATCTTGCGGATCGACAGGGATCTGGGGTTATGCTTTTTGCAGGTCGATTTTAGAAAATATATTCTTACCGTATAGAATGCTCGTTACATCCAGTATGTACGGAATCGGATATCGATCAGGCACTGTTACGTTGTTTAGAGCTCGGTAGTTTCCGTTCGCTTTCTTTACCATGTGTAAAGGGCTTGACCACTTACTCTTTGAGGGACAACATATATTCCATTATCCAAAAGATAGGAAAACTCGCTCTGCGCTGCTTTGAGTTTGTCTGGTGCCAGTCGTCGTAAACGAACGTTGCGAGTTGCGAGATCTCGATATTCGTGAAGTAGCTTGGCGTATTTATTGCACGCATCATAGGATAAAAATCCGAGCTATTTTATGCGGAGGCGTGCCACAGGTCGATTCCGATAGCGTTGCTCGATCGATAAGTTTACGTCGCCTAATGTCAACGAGCAAGTCGAAGTATTGAAGAAAATCGGATCCAATGATAGCGCAATTGACGTTAGCTACCACGAAAGTCCAAACAAAATTTCGCCTTAGTCCGATTGATAATGTTATGCGCTTTTCTCGATAGGTTTGTATTTTTGAGCCACTGGCTGCCAAAAGAAGCTTTGGAGTGGGTATTGGTTTCGCACTGAAATGTCGGTGCTGGTGTCGATAAGAAAGTTTATTTTGGAAAAGCTGCCGCTGATGCTGAGGCGGGCAATTGTGCAGTGGCCGTCTTCGAATTTGCCTCCCGAATCCGAAGACTGCGTTAGTTTTTTGTTTGTGACGAAAAAGAGCATGGTTGGCGGCATTTCTGGGCGTCGCTACCGAATTTTCTGTGGTTGGTACCACATGCTTGAGGTTTGACCAGCGTCTTGGGTTGTGGCGCTGCGCCTTGTTGATGTGAACCGACTGTTCTTGCGAGAACTGTTTTTGAGTAGGGCGTTTACCTGTTGCTCGATGCGTTCTAAACGGTCGTCAACACCAGTGTTGCGGTGTGGCAAAGACTTACTGTAGTCAACCGTGCGTACATTGTGAAAATCGCCAACATCTACTACTTTATCTGCCAACTTAGGGAAGCCTGATAAGCTGGCGTCCGATACCTGCAAGATAGTTTGCACTTGTGTTGGTAAGCGCTGCATCCAAAGTGCTTTTAAGAAGCTTACTTAACTTTATTTGCGGCGAGCGAGCTTAACTCATTAAGCAATTGTGAAGGAAGCTTATCGCCAAGGTCGGTCTCCGAACTTAACTTCTGGATTTTCTTCTGTTCGCTTTCACAGAAGCGTTCCAGAATGCAAGATTTTAAATTTTCGTATTTGTCTACGCTTGGCTGGTTGACGACTGCGTCGGAAATTCACGCCAAAACTGGTGCTTCGATTGATGGCAGAACTGTGTTGAACTTTGTGTCGTCAGAAGTTATTCCCGCCAAAATAAATTGGGCTTCGATTTGAGACAACCATAATTCGGGGTACTCGGTCCAAAACGATGGTATTTTTACAGCCACGCGGCTGAGCAGCGTCGGGAACACGAGCAACGGGATCGTAAAAAAACGTCGGCGTCGTCTTCCATGGCGTCGTTGGTTGCCAAAATTTATGCAGATTTTCGAGTCTATGTATATAGTGAATCACGTCGGGGTCACCAATTTAATGTGTAGTGATGATATTTTCGCCTAGAGAAGGCCTCTCGCGATCTCGATACTCGGGTAAGCTATCGAGATCGATCACACTATTGTAAGCTGCTGAGAGTTGCCACAATACAGTATGGACCTACAAAGGAAAAAGTTGAGAAATTTAAAAAAAAAAATTTAATTGTCTAAGGAAGAATAGAAATGCAAGTGGAAAGAATAAATACACATGCGTTAAAATTAGTTGACACTTTCAACCATGTTTTATGAAAACAAAAGAGAACTAGATAACAAGCGGTAGTCTCGAAACTCTTAATAATGTTAAGAGAAAAGTTATTACATTTATAATATAGTTTAGACGTAGGGATACCAACCATACAAGTTTTGGCGAACTGCCTACTTAAAACTGTGAGGTAAAAGTGTGCCTGAAAAATTACCACTGATGTCCTTATGTTAAGGGGGTAACAACCTTTAGATTGCAGTCGCTTTGTGGGAAAATAAGGACAGTTCTTTTTAAATCCGTATAATATTTATTTAGAGTGATGCCTGAGGTAATAAAAAAAACCTTTATACAAATGTGGAAATTATAATTATATCAATTTTTTAAGGATCTTTTAAGTCAAATTGCCGCTGACATCGTAGATTTTTTACGTAATGCTGGCCGCAATTTTAATCTGAAATCAGACTAAAACCAACAAACCAAACATTTTCTTACTAGGGAGGATTTTTTGTTGTCGATTAAGTAAACTGTTTTCAAAACAGGCTCGGAAAAAAAAATCCAAAAATGTTCACAAAAAATTTTGGTGTAATTACTGTCAAAAAGGGTCTCAAAATGTTTGGTTTCTAAAAACTATATTGAACAATTTTGTGTGCTCTTTAAAATAAATGCTACATGATGAAAATCGGATCAATAGATTTTTTATTATAACATACACAAAACATGGTTTCCTGCTGAACACGGCAATTCTCTAAGTACAAATGCAATAGTTACACGTCACAATAGCAAATTCATGTGGAGAGACAAATATCAAATAATATTATTAATAACGGCAATGACTACAGCGCCAATGAAAGCGTTGGAGGACAACAAATACAAATTTGTTTAATTTAATTTAAGGAGCAGGCATATAATTTTGACAAGAAAATAGTGATAACTTCCATAGCAACAAACTGCTTGTCTAACAGTATTCAACGTTAGCTTAAATTTGAGCTAAATAAACGATGTAGTTTGTATTCAGCTATGCTTGGCCCAGGAACATAATCTGTATCAGCAAGAAATTTGTAAAAAAATCGTCACAGAAACGGAGCTTTCGCCATATTATTCCATAAATTACCCGAAAAATGTTCCCTACCAAGAATTGATGACAGATACACCCAGACAGTGCAAGACATTTTGGTACATTTCGCAATGTCTGTAGAAAAAGATCTCGGACAGACTAGAATCACGGGGCTGCACCACCTGGTTTCTTCATGTTGCAAGTGAGGCTGAATTGATAGCGATGTGCCAACTGCCCAAGGACTTTTCATGGTAACTTAAATGAAAAGTAGTTTTAGGTAAATATTAAAACAAATATTTCGGCTGCTCAGATTTTTACATTTTTCTCGAAGATTTATAGAAATAGGGGAACAAAATTAGATGAAAAACATTTAAAAAATGATTTGAAAGGGTGGGCGTCACAGTTCTGGGCGTCCTCTTTGATCAGCTTGAATTAAAATTCTTGCTACTTTTTATACCCGTTACTCGTAGAGTAAAAGGGTATACTAGATTCGTTGAAAAGTATGTAACAGGCAGAAGGAAGCGTTTCCGACCATATAAAGTATATATATTCTTGATCAGGATCAATAGCCGAGTCGATTTGGCCATGTCCGTCTGTCCGTCCGTCTGTCCGTCTGTCCGTCCGTCTGTCCGTCCGTATGAACGTCGAGATCTCAGGAACTACAAAAGCTAGAAAGTTGAGATTAAGCATACAGACTCCAGGGACATAGAAGCAGCGCAAGTTTGTCGATTCATGTTGCCACGCCCACTTTAACGCCCACAAACCGCCCAAAGCTGCCACGCCCACACTTTTGAAAAATGTTTTGAAATTTTTTCATTTTTGTATTAGTCTTGTAATTTTCTATCGATTTACCAAAAAACTTTTTGCCACGCCCACTCTAACGCCCTCAAACCGCCCAAAGCTGCTACGCCCACACTTTTGAAAAATGATTTGATATTTTGTCATTTTTATATCGGTCTTGTAAATTTCTATCGATTTGCCAAAAAACTTTCTGCCATGCCCACTATAACGCCTACAAACCGCCAAAAACTGCGTTCAAGACTCTCCTTCTCTCTTCCACTAGCTGAGTAACGGGTATCAGATAGTCGGGGAACTCGACTATAGCGTTTTCTCTTGTTTTATATGCTATTATTAATATGCTATTTATGAACTTTTGCGCACTCTTTGAACGGTGCTGATAAAAGAGTACTGAGGAACACGAAGGAACATTTCGTCAAAATAATTGTGCCTACCAGTGTAAGTTAACAACTAAGGGAGCGCTCAATATATTTGAGTCAGCAGCAATATAGTTTACGTTCATAATGCCCTAGCAACTAACTAGCTTTATACAAACAGTGCTAATACGCCCCAACTGAGTTGAGCGCTCCGCGCTAAGAACGGTCAGCAGCGTCAATCGGACACCCAGTAACCGGGGTACCGAATTGCGCTGCATAAATGCTGAGTCTGCTTGCCGACCATGGGTTTATGGCGTGATGTATTGGAGCTAGACCGTCTGTCCGTCTGTCCGTATGAACGTCGAGATCTCATGAACTACAAAAGCTAGAAAGTTAAGATTAAGCATACAGAGAGACATAGACAAAACTGCCAAGTCCAAACTTTTGAAAAATGTTTTAATATTTTTTAAATTTTGCATTAGTCTTGCAAGTTTCTTTCGATTTGCAGAATAACGTATTGCAACGCCCACTCTAACACTTTTGAAAATGCTGTTTATATTTTTTCCCAGTTTTAATAGCCTTGTAAATTTTTCTCGATTTGCCAAACATTTTTTGGCCACGCCCACAAGCCGCCAAAAACTGTCAGTGTGAAAATTCCTCCTTTGCTCTTCCACCAGCTCAGATAGTCGGGGAATTCGACTATTGCGTTCTCTATTGTTGTATATAGGTCAGATGTAGCCCAAAGGTTTGCAACACCAAATGCAGTTGTCCAAATCAGCAGTCTAAAGGAATGAAACCAAAGCTGCTGAGGCGTTGAGTCAGCGGTCCCACGTCAGCTGCACAGCGGGCTTGCGACGGATGCAAAAGTACATGGTATATATTCTGCCCAGCCCTCTTAGAAAATATTTAAAAAGCTTTAGTTGGTTTATACAAGACCCGCAAAGAATACAAGCGGGTCCTGCCTATGAAACACAATAACGTGTGACAATAAAATAATAAAAGGAATAAATAATAAACAATAAAATAATAAAAGGAATAATAAATAAACAATAAAATAATAAAAGAAATAAATAATGAAATAATAAATAGTACATAATACCTAATACTTAATACATCATACATAATAACCAGCCCTAGTTCGAATTCGAACAAAGGCGCGCGCGCGCCCCCAAACGAGCCACGGACCACACTAAACCAGAAAGCCAGCCACACTAAATCGGGTAAATCGGTAGCACAAGCAAAATCGATAGAGCCAACAAATCCCTATATAAAGCGGGCGGCTGGCCTCTGGGAAGTCAGTCAGTGTTCGGCAGCGAACGGATGGAAGTCATCAACCAAAACCGACCAGCCAGCTCAACAGCAGGATCTCCCAGTGGCAAATATAATAAACCAGGATAGTAAGTGTTCATTCCTATTGCCTCTGCTGACTTAAGGGTCCAACAACAGGGGATCCTTCAATAGCACCACTGTCCTGAAACAAATAAATTTCCTGGACGACCCTGGCCGTCCCTGATTAGATGAAAAACATTTAAAAAATGATTTGAAAGGGTGGGCGTCACAGTTCTGGGCGTCCTCTTTGATCAGCTTGAATTAAAATTCTTGCTACTTTTTATACCCGTTACTCGTAGAGTAAAAGGGTATACTAGATTCGTTGAAAAGTATGTAACAGGCAGAAGGAAGCGTTTCCGACCATATAAAGTATATATATTCTTGATCAGGATCAATAGCCGAGTCGATTTGGCCATGTCCGTCTGTCCGTCCGTCTGTCCGTCTGTCCGTCCGTCTGTCCGTCCGTATGAACGTCGAGATCTCAGGAACTACAAAAGCTAGAAAGTTGAGATTAAGCATACAGACTCCAGGGACATAGAAGCAGCGCAAGTTTGTCGATTCATGTTGCCACGCCCACTTTAACGCCCACAAACCGCCCAAAGCTGCCACGCCCACACTTTTGAAAAATGTTTTGAAATTTTTTCATTTTTGTATTAGTCTTGTAATTTTCTATCGATTTACCAAAAAACTTTTTGCCACGCCCACTCTAACGCCCTCAAACCGCCCAAAGCTGCTACGCCCACACTTTTGAAAAATGATTTGATATTTTGTCATTTTTATATCGGTCTTGTAAATTTCTATCGATTTGCCAAAAAACTTTCTGCCATGCCCACTATAACGCCTACAAACCGCCAAAAACTGCGTTCAAGACTCTCCTTCTCTCTTCCACTAGCTGAGTAACGGGTATCAGATAGTCGGGGAACTCGACTATAGCGTTTTCTCTTGTTTTATATGCTATTATTAATATGCTATTTATGAACTTTTGCGCACTCTTTGAACGGTGCTGATAAAAGAGTACTGAGGAACACGAAGGAACATTTCGTCAAAATAATTGTGCCTACCAGTGTAAGTTAACAACTAAGGGAGCGCTCAATATATTTGAGTCAGCAGCAATATAGTTTACGTTCATAATGCCCTAGCAACTAACTAGCTTTATACAAACAGTGCTAATACGCCCCAACTGAGTTGAGCGCTCCGCGCTAAGAACGGTCAGCAGCGTCAATCGGACACCCAGTAACCGGGGTACCGAATTGCGCTGCATAAATGCTGAGTCTGCTTGCCGACCATGGGTTTATGGCGTGATGTATTGGAGCTAGACCGTCTGTCCGTCTGTCCGTATGAACGTCGAGATCTCATGAACTACAAAAGCTAGAAAGTTAAGATTAAGCATACAGAGAGACATAGACAAAACTGCCAAGTCCAAACTTTTGAAAAATGTTTTAATATTTTTTAAATTTTGCATTAGTCTTGCAAGTTTCTTTCGATTTGCAGAATAACGTATTGCAACGCCCACTCTAACACTTTTGAAAATGCTGTTTATATTTTTCCCAGTTTTAATAGCCTTGTAAATTTTTCTCGATTTGCCAAACATTTTTTGGCCACGCCCACAAGCCGCCAAAAACTGTCAGTGTGAAAATTCCTCCTTTGCTCTTCCACCAGCTCAGATAGTCGGGGAATTCGACTATTGCGTTCTCTATTGTTGTATATAGGTCAGATGTAGCCCAAAGGTTTGCAACACCAAATGCAGTTGTCCAAATCAGCAGTCTAAAGGAATGAAACCAAAGCTGCTGAGGCGTTGAGTCAGCGGTCCCACGTCAGCTGCACAGCGGGCTTGCGACGGATGCAAAAGTACATGGTATATATTCTGCCCAGCCCTCTTAGAAAATATTTAAAAAGCTTTAGTTGGTTTATACAAGACCCGCAAAGAATACAAGCGGGTCCTGCCTATGAAACACAATAACGTGTGACAATAAAATAATAAAAGGAATAAATAATAAACAATAAAATAATAAAAGGAATAATAAATAAACAATAAAATAATAAAAGAAATAAATAATGAAATAATAAATAGTACATAATACCTAATACTTAATACATCATACATAATAACCAGCCCTAGTTCGAATTCGAACAAAGGCGCGCGCGCGCCCCCAAACGAGCCACGGACCACACTAAACCAGAAAGCCAGCCACACTAAATCGGGTAAATCGGTAGCACAAGCAAAATCGATAGAGCCAACAAATCCCTATATAAAGCGGGCGGCTGGCCTCTGGGAAGTCAGTCAGTGTTCGGCAGCGAACGGATGGAAGTCATCAACCAAAACCGACCAGCCAGCTCAACAGCAGGATCTCCCAGTGGCAAATATAATAAACCAGGATAGTAAGTGTTCATTCCTATTGCCTCTGCTGACTTAAGGGTCCAACAACAGGGGATCCTTCAATAGCACCACTGTCCTGAAACAAATAAATTTCCTGGACGACCCTGGCCGTCCCTGACTACCAGAGGCACGACAGAACGTCAGAGGTGGCCCGAACAGGCTTATAGTGGTGATTACAGGGAAACCGACACCGAGAGAGTGATGTCTAGTTGGGTATATATGGCAACAAAACCCGAACTAGCAGAATACGCAAGAGAATTCGGATTGGATTGGTCGGGAAAAAACGAGGACTTACGAAGAACATTGGCGGCTCTTTCAAAGAGCACGGACCACTCAGAAACGATAAGAAGAAAGCTGACACTGCTAGCGGACAAATACAAGAAAGAGAAAAGCCGACGAAAAGAAGACAAAAATGGAGGCAATTGTGCAGTGGCCCTCATCGAATTTGCCTCCCGAATCCGAAGACTGCGTTAGTTTTTTGTTTGTGACGAAAAAGAGCATGGTTGGCGGCATTTCTGGGCGTCGCTACCGAATTTTCTGTGGTTGGTACCACATGCTTGAGGTGTGACCAGCGTCTTGGGTTGTGGCGCTGCGCCTTGTTGATGTGAACCGACTGTTCTTGCGAGAACTGTTTTTGAGTAGGGCGTTTACCTGTTGCTCGATGCGTTCTAAACGGTCGTCAACATCAGTGTTGCGGTGTGGCAAAGACTTAGAACTGTAGTCAACCGTGCGTACATTGTGAAAATCGCCAACATCTACTACTTTATCTGCCAACTTAGGCAAGTCTGATAAGCTGGCGTCCGATACCTGCAAGATAGTTTGCACTTGCGTTGGTAAGCGCTGCATCCAAAGTGCTTTTAAGAAGCTTACTTAACTTTATTTGCGGCGAGCGAGCTTAACTCGCTTGGCTGGTTGACGACTGCGTCGGAAATTCACGCCAAAACTGGTGCTCCGATTGATGTCAGAACTGTGTTGAACTTTGTGTCGTCAGAAGTTATTCCCGCCAAAATAAATTGGGCTTCGATTTGAGACAACCATAATTCGGGGTACTCGGTCCAAAACGATGGTATTTTTACAGCCACGCGGCTGAGCAGCGTCGGGAACACGAGCAACGGGATCGTAAAAAAACGTCGGCGTCGTCTTCCATGGCGTCGTTGGTTGCCAAAATTTATGCAGATTTTCGAGTCTATGTATATAGTGAATCACGTCGGGGTCACCAATTTAATGTGTAGTGATGATAGATTCGCCTAGAGAAGGCCTCTTGCGATCTCGATACTCGGGTACTCGAGATTGATCACACTATTGTAAGTTGCTGAGAGTTGCCACAATACAGTATGGACCTACAAAAGAAAAAGTTGAGAAATTTAAAAAAAAAAATTTAATTGTCTAAGGAAGAATAGAAATGCAAGTGGAAAGAATAAATACACATGCGTTAATATTAGTTGACACTTTCAACCATGTTTCATGAAAACAAAAGAGAACTAGATAACAAGCGGTAGTCTCTAAACTCTTAATAATGTTAAGAGAAAAGTTATTACATTTAAAATATAGTTTAGACGTAGGGATACCAACCATACAAGTTTTGGCGAACTGCCTACTTAAAACTGTGAGGTAAAAGTGTGCCTGAAAAATTACCACTGATGTCCTTATGTTAAGGGGGTAACTACCTTTAGATTGCAGTCGCTTTGTGGGAAAATAAGGACAGTTCTTTTTAAATCCGTATAATATTTATTTAGAGTGATGCCTGAGGTAATAAAAAAAACCTTTATACAAATGTGGAAATTATAATTATACCAATTTTTTAAGGATCTTTTAAGTCAAATTGCCGCTGACATCGTAGATTTTTTACGTAATGCTGGCCGCAATTTTAATCTGAAATCAGACTAAAACCAACAAACCAAACATTTTCTTACTAGGGAGGTTTTTTTGTTGTCGATTAAGTAAAATGTTTTCAAAACAGGCTCAGAAAAAAACAAGAGAGAACGCTATAGTCGAGTTCCCCGACTATCTGATACCCGTTACTCAGCTAGTGTAAGTGCGAAGGACAGTTTTTGGCGGTTTGTGGGCGTTAGAGTGGGCGTGGCAAAAAGTTTTTTGGCGAATAGATAGAAATTTACAAGACTAATACAAAAATGAAAAAATATCAAAACATTTTTCAAAAGTGTGGGCGTGGCAGTTTTGGGCGGTTTGTGGGCGTTAGAGTGGGCGTGGCAAAAAGTTTTTTTGCAAATCGATAGAAATTTACCATACCAATACAAAAATGAAAAAATATTAAAACATTTTTCAAAAGTGTGGGCGTCGCAGTTTTGGGCGGTTTGTGGGCGTTAGAGTGGGCGTGGCAACATGAATCGACAAACTTGCGCTGCGTCTATGTCTCTGGAGTCTGTGTGCTTAGTCTCAACTTTCTAGCTTTTGTAGTTCCTGAGATCTCGACGTTCATACGGACAGACAGACGGACAGACGGACAGACGGACGGACAGACGGACATGGCCAAATCGACTCGGCTATTGATCCTGATCAAGAATATATATACTTTATATGGTCGGAAACGCTTCCTTCTGCCTGTTACATACTTTTCAACGAATCTAGTATACCCTTTTACTCTACGAGTAACGGGTATAAAAATCCAAAAATGTTCACAAAAAATTTTGGTGTAATTGCTGTCAAAAAGGGTCTCAAAATGTTTGGTTTCTAAAAACTATATTGAATAATTTTGTGTGCTCTTTAAAATGAATGCTACATGATGAAAATCGGATCAATAGATTTTTTATTATAACATACACAAAACATGGTTTCCTGCTGAACACGGCAATTCTCTAAGTACAAATGCAATAGTTACACGTCACAATAGCAAATTCATGTGGAGAGACAAATATCAAATAATATTATTAATAACGGCAATGACTACAGCGCCAATGAAAGCGTTGGAGGACAACAAATACAAATTTGTTTAATTTAATTTAAGGAGCAGGCATATAATTTTGACAAGAAAATAGTGATAACTTCCATAGCAACAAACTGCTTGTCTAACAGTATTCAACGTTAGCTTAAATTTGAGCTAAATAAACGATGTAGTTTGTATTCAGCTATGCTTGGCCCAGGAACATAATCTGTATCAGCAAGAAATTTGTAAAAAAAATCGTCACAGAAACGGAGCTTTCGCCATATTATTCCATAAATTACCCGAAAAATGTTCCCTACCAAGAATTGATGACAGATACACCCAAACAGTGCAAGACATTTTGGTACATTTCGCAATGTCTGTAGAAAAAGGTCTCTGACAGACTAGAATCACGGGGCTGCACCACCTGGTTTCTTCATGTTGCAAGTGAGGCTGAATTGATAGCGATGTGCCAACTGCCCAAGAACTTTTCATGGTAACTTAAATGAAAAGTAGTTTTAGGTAAATATTAAAACAAATATTTCGGCTGCTCAGATTTTTACATTTTTCTCGAAGATTTATAGAAATAGGGGAACAAAATTAGATGAAAAACATTTAAAAAATGATTTGAAAGGGTGGGCGTTACAGTTCTGGGCGTCCTCTTTGATCAGCTTGAATTAAAATTCTGGCTACTTTTTTTATATGCTATTATTAATATGCTATTTATGAACTTTTGCGCACTCTTTGAACGGTGCTGATAAAAGAGTACTGAGGAACACGAAGGAACATTTCGTCAAAATAATTGTGCCTACCAGTGTAAGTTAACAACTAAGGGAGCGCTCAAT
Source organism: Drosophila yakuba (assembly GCF_016746365.2). Taxonomy (NCBI): domain Eukaryota; kingdom Metazoa; phylum Arthropoda; class Insecta; order Diptera; family Drosophilidae; genus Drosophila; species Drosophila yakuba. The sequence continues at coordinate 328,920 of NW_025048821.1, read as the reverse complement.
ATATTTGAGTCAGCAGCAATATAGTTTACGTTCATAATGCCCTAGCAACTAACTAGCTTTATACAAACAGTGCTAATACGCCCCAACTGAGTTGAGCGCTCCGCGCTAAGAACGGTCAGCAGCGGCAATCGGACACCCAGTAACCGGGGTACCGAATTGCGCTGCATAAATGCTGAGTCTGCTTGCCGACCATGGGTTTATGGCGTGATGTATTGGAGCTAGACTATATTTATATTTTCTCGATTTTTTGTATTCAGTTTTAAGCTAGCACTTTAACAATAAAGAACACCTACTCCGGCACTTGGCCGTAAAATACCATTTGTTTATATTGAACATTCTCGCTGAGCCAAAAGGCCAGCGATCGACCAAGGGATTGTCACGCCCTCCATCATAATCTCCGTAAGAAGTCATCACTCTCTGGCTTAGCAGCCGGACACACCGAGGACTCAGGAAGAAGACATTCCCAGCGTCTGGAGTTGCAGAAGACATCCGGGCTGGGGGAATAAGCTAATTTGTATGCCTGTAACTTGACTTAGCTGCTATGAGCTGAAGCCGCACAGTGGCGCAAAAGATACAGATACTATACAAAAATCAAATTTTTGATGACAACGGATCGCTGCATTCGACAGGCAAAAGTTCAAAAGGGTTGAATCCATACCAGTTTTACCGAAGTACTAATTTTCACATATTTTTCAACTTTTATGGAAAAAAGAAAGCGATCTTACACCGACTTATGGGTTTGGCGTATGAGGTGTTGTTCTTGAATATGTTCTTTATCATATTCAAAAGAGATCGGGTCCCCCGACGTCCCACCCCAAATTTCCAAGGCAAAAGATACTTTCAACTCAGCGTAAAAAACGCGCGGCTTAGAGCAAATTGTGCTGTGGCGGGCATACATTTTTTCCTGGAGCTGGACGACAAAACTATTTCGGACGGAAATATGTTCATGGCGTCCGTTGTCCCCCTTCGACTCAGAAGTGACGGTTCTGACTACTGGAAAGATCCTCGGCCATCTTCGGTGCATTACTGGCGCTCCATCTTTTTCAAGTATGCAAAACAAACCCGAACATTGATTAAGGATACTGTGACTGACATTGAGGGAAAAATTTCTGAAATAAACCCGATGGAATATAGGACTAGGAAAGGAAGGACCATCAAGGTACAATATGAATTTCCCTCACAATGGTTGATGGAAAAGTTCTTGTGTGAGCTATCTGCCATAAAAATAAAAATGATTTCAAAAGCGTGGACGACTCAATAAAGGATGATCATAACTTGCAGCACGGTATTTCGCCCTTGCATTGCAGGCTACGAACTTTGGAGTTCATTTTAAACTGGCGTACTAACTTCCAAGAACTAATGAACATTTTAATGAGGGCATCATATCAAAGGAAAAAAAAGCGATCAGGAAGCAAAAAGATACAGGACGAATTTAAAGAACAGCTAGGACTAAAGGTAGACTGCCCAAAACTTTACGGGAATACCAACGATGGGAATATCTCCAAGGCATTTAATCACCATCACAAGGAAGTTGCTGAAATTACTGAAGTATGCCAACCCATAATTGAAAGATTGGGAGTGATCCATTTCTGTAGTAGCCCTCAGGTAGGTGTTCACTAGAACGCAGAAGGCTCTCTAGCGTATAGACGGATCGGTGTTCGTGCACTTCCTGCATTTTGCATTTGAGCGCAGTAAATTACAGAGAAATCGTGAATGCTGAAGAATTCGGAAAATTTGCTGAGGGGACATCACACCTGCTGGAGGCTACCTATCCCGATAAGAAGATGACGCCCACGGTTCACAATATGCTTGCCCACGGAAAGGATCTAATCGAGTACCAAAGTTTGCCAATTGGTGAATTATCCGAGGAAGCCCAAGAAGCCAAGAACAAGGAATACAAGAAATTCAGGTACTCCAACACCATTAAAATTTCAAGGACGAAACCAAGTGCGGATCTATTTTGTATGTTGGCGGCATCTTCTAATCTTTTTCTGGCTTCGTTAAGAGGCACTAGATATAATACTAAATATGTAAATTATAGTTATGGTCCAGATTGTTCTGTTTTATTAAATATTGTAGAATAAGATGCATTATTTGTAAAAAAAAGGTAAAAATAGATAAAAAATTGACAAAATAAAAGAAGTTTTTTTTAATTTTTTTATTTTGTATTTTAAAATATTAAATATATACCATATTAGCATTTTCAGAGAAAGCAAATGAATTTGTCGAAACTGGATAAAAATTGAGAAAACTGCCTCCAAAAACATTAATTTTACAATTTACTTTTTATCACACCATATTACGATTATGCCCACTTAATCGGAAGGTACTAATATTACCTTTCAGTATACAAATTACTCTTTATCACACCATATTACGATTATGCCCACTTAATCGGAAGGTACTAATATTACCTTTCAATTGTGAGCCATTGGACTGATATTTCCTAAATATTTTGGCTGACAAGTCCAAATTGACATATAATAATAATATTAATCTGTAACAACGATACAAATACAAATTTTCTTCTTCGCGTGCTTTTTTATTCGCTAAAAAGAATATGCTGCTTTTAAAAAATCAATATAATAATAAATCATACTCCTAAGTAACTGGAAGTGCAAACAATAAGCTAAGCCTATCAAATTCAAAAAAAAAGTTTGCTTTTTTTATAGTATTCAATATATTTTATTTCACTTTCTAAACTACTATTTTTTTATTGCAGGCTTATCAAATCACTACACTTATTCGAGAATACTCTGAAGCTGCAAAGGACATAAAATAAATAAATCATATAACCACGAAAACAGAATTTATTTAAAATCATTTAAACCTTCTATTTCATCAGCTAGTAATTATTTAAAAAAAATAGGTAAATGCATATGTATGGTTTCGGTGCAACTATTTCTGAATAAATCATTTAAAATGTTTTTAAAATCACTATAATGTCAACAGCGCATAATACGGATATGTATATTTCTTGATCTTTACGTGTTACGCCCAAGAGAGTTATTCTGGGAGTCCAAAATTGGAATATTTGCTATCAGCTCACTCAAAACCAACTACAAAAACAATGCGATGGCCATGTCCGTCTGTCCGTATGAACGTCGAGATCTCATGAACTACAAAAGCTAGAAAGTTAAGATTAAGCATACAGAGAGACATAGACAAAACTGCCAAGTTCAAACTTTTGAAAAATGTTTTGATATTTTTTAAATTTTGCATTAGTCTTGCAAGTTTCTATCGATTTGCAGAATAACGTATTGCAACGCCCACTCTAACACTTTTGAAAATACTGTTTATATTTTTTCACAGTTTTATTAGCCTTGTAAATTTTTGCCAAAAATTTTTTGGCCACGCCCACAAACCGCCAAAAACTGTCAGTGTGAAAATTCCTCCTTTGCTCTTCCACCAGCTCAGATTGTCGGGGAATTCGACTATTGCGTTCTCTATTGTTGTATATAGGTCAGATGTAGCCCAAAGGTTTGCAACACCAAATGCAGTTGTCCAAATCAGCAGTCTAAAGGAATGAAACCAAAGCTGCTGAGGCGTTGAGTCAGCGGTCCCACGTCAGCTGCACAGCGGGCTTGCGACGGATGCAAAAGTACATGGTATATATTCTGCCCAGCCCTCTTAGAAAATATTTAAAAAGCTTTAGTTGGTTTATACAAGACCCGCAAAGAATACAAACGGGTCCTGCCTATGAAACACAATAACGTGTGACAATAAAATAATAAACGGAATAAATAATAAACAATAAAATAATAAAGGGAATAATAAATAAACAATAAAATAATAAAAGGAATAAATAATGAAATAATAAATAGTACATAATACCTAATACTTAATACATCATACATAATAACCTGCCCTAGTTTGAATTCGAACAAGGCGCGCGCGCGCCCCCAAACGAGCCACGGACCACACTAAACCAGAAAGCCAGCCACACTAAATCGGGTAAATCGATAGCACAAGCAAAATCGATAGAGCCAACAAATCCCTATATAAAGCGGGCGGCTGGCCTCTGGGAAGTCAGTCAGTGTTCGGCAGCGAACGGATGGAAGTCATCAACCAAAACCGACCAGCCAGCTCTACAGCAGGATCTCCCAGTGGCAAATATAATAAACCAGGATAGTAAGTGTTCATTCCTATTGCCTTTGCTGACTTAAGGGTCCAACAACAGGGGATCCTTCAATAGCACCACTGTCCTGAAACAAATAAATTTCCTGGACGACCCTGGCCGTCCCTGACTACCAGAGGCACGACAGAACGTCAGAGGTGGCCCAAACAGGCTTATAGTGGTGATTACAGGGAAACCGACACCGAGAGAGTGATGTCTAGTTGGGTATATATGGCAACAAAACCCGAACTAGCAGAATACGGAAGTAAATTCAGATTGGATTGGTCGGGGAAAAACGAGGACTTACGAAGAACATTGGCGGCTCTTTCAAAGAGCACGGACCACTCAGAAACGATAAGACGGACTGCTAGCGGACAAATACAAGAAAGAGAAAAGCCCCACCCGTATACCAGAAATCATAGTAACAGAGATAAGCTCGAGGATGGGCGACGAAAAGGAGACAAACATGGAGGGAAAGTTGGAAACAGGAACAATCAATAGAGTGCGGAATTGGGGAATCAGATAACAAGGTACGACAAACCCGCTGGAATTCCTCGAGAAGATGGAACAATGGGCCACCGGATACGGACCCCGGCACGGAAAAACTCGACTGGGTGTACAAAAACTGTAGGAGCTAACTGAAACTGTACACAAGGAGAAACGGATTAACAACGCTAACAGAATTCCTTAAGCTAGCCGAGGAAGTAGAGGAAATCGAGCAAACGGCAGAGTGCTGCCGAGCTGGGTCGAGAAACGGAGGAGGCCTGAGCGAATAAAGCTGGAAACTCAGGCAACTCCAGCGGCAAGCGAACACCTAATCTGCGATGGCTACCAGATAATAGCACGCTTCGGAATTGCGAATAGGAGCGCCAAAGGCATGGTAGACACCGGAGCATCAAGAAGCGCGATGAGTAGAAATATGTTCCGAGATTTAAAGAACCAAGGAAGATGGAGCAGTGTGAGGGCAGAAATAGCGCTGGCGGACGGATCACGATAAAATGCGATTGGAGGGTTCTCGGCGAAAGTCGAGTTTGGAGGGCAATACAACATTCATGATCCTACCCAACGTAGAAGGAGGAATCCTCCTGGGAATGGATTTTCTGGCAGGGGCAGAGAGCGTGCTTAGGTGTGGCGGACTAGAGCTGGATAAAAGAAGGACCGGAGACGAAAAGATAAATGAGAAAGGAAACACAAGAGAGACGACAAAGCCAGGGGAACCGTCCGAGGAAGAGATCAATACATTCCTGGAGGAGAACAAGCCGATATTCGAGACAATGGAAGGAGTCAGTACCGCAGCAACGCACAAAATATACCTCAAAGACGACAAACCCATTAAACAGAGGTATTATCCGCGAAACCCAAAACAACAGGCTATAATTAACGAACAAGTAGACGAATTACTCAGCCTGGGTCTGATCCATACAGTGCATCAGTGGTGCTGGTAAGAAAAAGGATTAAGAAATGGAGAATGTGCATCGACCACAGGCTATTGAACGACCGGACAGAGAAGGATGCATACCCGGTACCACGCAAGAACTTCATCCTCGACCAGCTAAGGGAAGCCAAATTTATAAGCACCATCGACTTAAAATTGGGCTACTGGCAAATCCCAGTGGAGAAGAAGAGTAGACAATATACGGCGTTTACGGTACCAGGGCGAGGACTTTTCCAATGGACAGTGTGCCATACGGACTGACCACAGCACCGGCGACGTTTCAAAGACCATTGAAAAACATTATCGGGCCAGAGATGGAGCCATTCGCCTTTGCTTATTTGAACGATATCATAGTTATCGGAAGAACCAAAAAAGATTGCAACAGGCGAACCTACGGATCAACCCGGATAAATGCAATTTTTTCCAAAAATACTAGGGACACGTGGTGAGCGACCAGGGCATCCGAACGGATCCCGAGAAGGTTGCAGCTATCAGAGATTTGCCAGCCCCAAAGAACACAAAGGAGGTACACAGCTTTCTCGGAATGGCATCGCGGTATAGGAGGTTCATACCAAAGTTCACGGAACAAGCAGGGGCGCTACAGAAAATAATCCGGAAGGACAAAAAATTCTAGTGGAACGACCGGCACCAGGAATCCTTCGACGGCTTGAAGAAAAGTTTGACAAAAGCACCAGTATAGGTATGCCCGGACTTCAACAAGCAATTCAAGTTGCAGACAGACGCCAGCGACGTGAGCATCGGATCCGTACTGACCCATGAAACGGAGGACGGGGAACATGTGATATCATTCGGAAGCTGGTCATTGAAGGCAGAGCAAAATTATAGCGCGACGGAAAAGGAATGTCTGGCAATCCATTGGGGTATCTGAAAGTTTAAAATGTACCTGGAGAGTTATAAAGTCATAGTGGTCACAGATCATATGGCGCTTAGGTGGTTAAACTCAATCAAGAGCCCGGCAGGACGGATAGCACTGGGACTTCAGCCATACCAATTCAAAGTGCAATACCGAAAAGGTAAACTGAATTTAGTAGCAGACACACTATCAAGAGCCCCGCCAGTGGAACTAAAGGTGATCAAAAGCACGGAAAGCTGGTTAGAGTCTGCGCTGCATTTCGCAAGCCGAACGTCATGTACATGAATTCGAATAACCCAAAAGGCGTGATAATGGCTATTTTGGGAATATCTTGCGGATCGACAGGGATCTGGGGTTATGCTTTTTGCAGGTCGATTTTAGAAAATATATTCTTACCGTATAGAATGCTCGTTACATCCAGTATGTACGGAATCGGATATCGATCAGGCACTGTTACGTTGTTTAGAGCTCGGTAGTCTCCGTTCGCTTTCTTTACCATGTGTAAAGGGCTTGACCAGTTGCTCTTTGAGGGACGACATATATTCCATTATCCAAAAGATAGGAAAACTCGCTCTGCGCTGCTTTGAGTTTGTCTGGTGCCAGTCGTCGGCGAGATCTCGATATTCGTGAAGTAGTTTGGCGTATTTATTGCACGCATCATAGGATAAAAATCCGAGCTATTTTATGCGGAGGCGTGCCACAGGTCGATTCAGATAGCGTTGCTCGATCGATAAGTTTACGTCGCCTAATGTCAACGAGCAAGTCGAAGTATTGAAGAAAATCGGATCCAATGATAGCGCAATTGACGTTAGCTACCACGAAAGTCCAAACCAAATTTCGCCTTAGTCCGATTGATATTGTTATGCGCTTATCTCGATAGGTTTGTATTTTTGAGCCACTGGCTGCCAAAAGAAGCTTTGGAGTAGGTATTGGTTTCGCATTTTTACAGGGTGGCAACACTGAAATGTCGGTGCTGGTGTCGATAAGAAAGTTTATTTTGGAAAAGCTGCCGCTGATGCTGAGGCGGGCAATTGTGCAGTGGCCCTCTTCGAATTTGCCTCCCGAATCCGAAGACTGCGTTAGTTTTTTGTTTGTGACGAAAAAGAGCATGGTTGGCGGCATTTCTGGGCGTCGCTACCGAATATTCTGTGGTACCAACACATGCTTGAGGTTTGACCAGCGTCATGGGTTGTGGTGCTGCGCCTTGTTGATGTGAACCGACTGTTCTTGCGTGAACTGTTTTTGAGTAGGGCGTTTACCTGTTGCTCGATGCGTTCTAAACGGTCGTCAACATCAGTGTTGCGGTGTGGCAAAGACTTAGAACTGTAGTCAACCGTGCGTACATTGTGAAAATCGCTAACATCTACTACTTTATCTGCCAACTTAGGCAAGTCTGATAAGCTGGCGTCCGATACCTGCAAGATAGTTTGCACTTGTGTTGTTAAGCGCTGCATCCAAAGTGCTTTTAAGAAGCTTACTTAACTTTATTTGCGGCGAGCGAGCTTAACTCATTAAGCAATTGTGAAGGACGCTTATCGCCAAGGTCGGTCTCCGAACTTAACTTCTGGATTTTCTTCTGTTCGCTTTCACAGAAGCGTTCCAGAATGTAAGATTTTAAATTTTCGTATTTGTCTACGCTTGGCTGGTTGACGACTGCGTCGGAAATTCGCGCCAAAACTGGTGCTTCGATTGATGGCAGAACTGTGTTGAACTTTGTGTCGTCAGAAGTTATTCCCGCCAAAATAAATTGGGCTTCGATTTGAGACAACCACAATTCGGGGTTCTCGGTCCAAACCGATGGTATTTTTACAGCCACGCGGCTGATTGCAGCGTCGGGAACACGAGCAACGGGATCGTAAAAAAACGTCGGCGTCGTCTTCCATGGCGTCGTTGGTTGCCAAAATTTATGCAGATTTTCGAGTCTATGTATATAGTGAATCACGTCGGGGTCACCAATTTAATGTGTAGTGATGATAGATTCGCCTAGAGAAGGCCTCTCGCGATCTCGATACTCGGGTACTCGAGATCGATCACACTATTGTAAGTTGCTGAGAGTTGCCACAATACAGTATGGACCTACAAAAGAAAAAGTTGAGAAATTTAAAAAAAAAAATTTAATCGTCTAAGAAAGAATAGAAATGCAAGTGGAAAGAATAAATACACATGCGTTAATATTAGTTTACACTTTCAACCATGTTTCATGAAAACAAAAGAGAACTAGATAACAAGCGGTAGTCTCTAAACTCTTATTAATGTTAAGAGAAAAGTTATTACATTTAAAATATAGTTTAGACGTAGGGATACCAACCATAAAAGTTTTGGCGAACTGCCTACTTAAAACTGTGAGGTAAAAGTGTGCCTGAAAAATTACCACTGATGTCCTTATGTTAAGGGGGTAACTACCTTTAGATTGCAGTCGCTTTGTGGGAAAATACTTTTTAGATCCGTATAATATTTATTTAGAGTGATGCCTGAGGTAATAAAAAAAAACCTTTATACAAATGTGGAAACAATAATTATACCAATTTTTAAGGATCTTTTAAGTCAAATTGCCGCTGACATCGTAGATTTTTTACGTAATGCTGGCCGCAATTTTAATCTGAAATCAGACTAAAACCAACAAACCAAACATTTTCTTACTAGGGAGGATTTTTTGTTGTCGATTAAGTAAACTGTTTTCAAAACAGGCTCGGAAAAAAAAAATCCAAAAATGTTCACAAAAAATTTTGGTGTAATTGCTGTCAAAAAGGGTCTCAAAATGTTTGGTTTCTAAAAACTATATTGAACAATTTTGTGTGCTCTTTAAAATGAATGCTACATGATGAAAATCGGATCAATAGATTTTTTATTATAACATACACAAAACATGGTTTCCTGCTGAACACGGCAATTCTCTAAGTACAAATGCAATAGTTACACGTCACAATAGCAAATTCATGTGGAGAGACAAATATCAAATAATATTATTAATAACGGCAATGACTACAGCGCCAATGAAAGCGTTGGAGGACAACAAATACAAATTACTGCAGCCCAAATATATTTGTTTAATTTAATTTAAGGAGCAGGCATATAATTTTGACAAGAAAATAGTAATAACTTCCATAGCAACAAACTGCTTGTCTAACAGTATTCAACCTTAGCTTAAATTTGAGCTAAATAAGCGATGTAGTTTGTATTCAGCTATGCTTGGCCTAGGAACATAATCTGTATCAGCAAGAAATTTGTATAAAAATAGTCACAGAAACGGAGCTTTCGCCATATTATTCCATAAATTACCCGAAAAATGTTCCCTACCAAGAATTGATGACAAATACACCCAGACAGTGCAAGACATTTTGGTACATTTCGCAATGTCTGTAGAAAAAGGTCTCGGACAGACTAGAATCACGGGGCTGCACCACCTGGTTTCTTCATGTTGCAAGTGAGGCTGAATTGATAGCGATGTGCCAACTGCCCAAGAACTTTTCATGGTAACTTAAATGAAAAGTAGTTTTAGGTAAATATTAAAACAAATATTTCGGCTGCTCAGATTTTTACATTTTTCTCGAAGATTTATAGAAATAGGGGAACAAAATTAGATGAAAAACATTTAAAAAATGATTTGAAAGGGTGGGCGTTACAGTTCTGGGCGTCCTCTTTGATCAGCTTGAATTAAAATTCTGGCTACTTTTTTTATATGCTATTATTAATATGCTATTTATGAACTTTTGCGCACTCTTTGAACGGTGCTGATAAAAGAGTACTGAGGAACACGAAGGAACATTTCGTCAAAATAATTGTGCCTACCAGTGTAAGTTAACAACTAAGGGAGCGCTCAATATATTTGAGTCAGCAGCAATATAGTTTACGTTCATAATGCCCTAGCAACTAACTAGCTTTATACAAACAGTGCTAATACGCCCCAACTGAGTTGAGCGCTCCGCGCTAAGAACGGTCAGCAGCGGCAATCGGACACCCAGTAACCGGGGTACCGAATTGCGCTGCATAAATGCTGAGTCTGCTTGCCGACCATGGGTTTATGGCGTGATGTATTGGAGCTAGACTATATTTATATTTTCTCGATTTTTTGTATTCAGTTTTAAGCTAGCACTTTAACAATAAAGAACACCTACTCCGGCACTTGGCCGTAAAATACCATTTGTTTATATTGAACATTCTCGCTGAGCCAAAAGGCCAGTGATCGACCAAGGGGGCATTGTCACGCCCTCCATCATAATCTCCGTAAGAAGTCATCACTCTCTGGCTTAGCAGCCGGACACACCGAGGACTCAGGAAGAAGACATTCCCAGCGTCTGGAGTTGCAGAAGACATCCGGGCTGGGGGAATAAGCTAATTTGTATGCCTGTAACTTGACTTAGCTGCTATGAGCTGAAGCCGCACAGTGGCGCAAAAGATACAGATACTATACAAAAATCAAATTTTTGATGACAACGGATCGCTGCATTCGACAGGTAAAAGTTCAAAAGGGTTGAATCCATACCTGTTTTACCGAAGTACTAATTTTCACATATTTTTCAACTTTGATGGAAAAAAGAAGCGATCTTACACCGACTTATGGGTTTGGCGTATGAGGTGTTGTTCTTGAATATGTTCTTTATCATATTCAAAAGAGATCGGGTCCCCCGACGTCCCACCCCAAATTTCCAAGGCAAAAGATACTTTCAACTCAGCGTAAAAAACGCGCGGCTTAGAGCAAATTGTGCTGTGGCGGGCATACATTTTTTCCTGGAGCTGGACGACAAAACTATTTCGGACGGAAATATGTTCATGGCGTCCGTTGTCCCCCTTCGACTCAGAAGTGACGGTTCTGACTACTGGAAATATCCTCGGCCATCTTCGGTGCATTACTGGCGCTCCATCTTTTTCAAGTATGCAAAACAAACCCGAACATTGATTAAGGATACTGTGACTGACATTGAGGGAAAAATTTCTAAAATAAACCCGATGGAATATAGGACTAGGAAAGGAAGGACCATCAAGGTACAATATGAATTTCCCTCACAATGGTTGATGGAAAAGTTCTTAATGTACTGACGGACACTAAGTCAACATGGAAGTGAGCCATCTGCCATAAAAAGAAAAATGATTTCAAAAGCGTGGACGACTCAATCAAGGATGATCATAACTTGCAGCACGGTATTTCGCCCTTGCATTGCAGGCTACGGACTTTGGAGTTCATTTTAAACTGGCGTACTAACTTCCAAGAACTAATGAACATTTTAATGAGGGCATCATATCAAAGGAGAAAAAAGCGATCAGGAAGCAAAAAGATACAGGACGAATTTAAAGAACAGCTAGTACTAAAGGTAGACTGCCCAAAACTTTACGGGAATACCAACGATGGGAATACCTCCAAGGTATTTTATTACCATCACAAGGAAGTTGCTGAAATTATTGAAGTATGCCAACCCATAATTGAAAGATTAGGAGTGATCCATTTCTGTAGTAGCCCTGAGGTAGGTGTTCACTAGGACGCAGAAGGCCCTCTAGCGTATAGACGGATCGGTGTTCGTGCACTTCTTGCATTTTGCATTTGAACGCAGTAAACAAGGAATACAAGAAATTCAGGTACTCCAACACCATTAAAATTTCAAGGACGAAACCAAGTGCGGATCTATTTTGTATGTTGGCGGCATCTTCTAATCTTTTTCTGGCTTCGTTAAGAGGCACTAGATATAATACTAAATATGTAAATTATAGTTATGGTCCAGATTGTTCTGTTTTATTAAATATTGTAGAATAAGATGCATTATTTGTAAAAAAAAAGGTAAAAATAGATAAAAAATTGACAAAATAAAAAGTGTTTTTTTTTAATTTTTTTATTTTGTATTTTTAAAATATTAAATATGTACCATATAAGCATTTTCAGAGAAAACAAATGAATTTGTCGAAACTGGATAAAAATTGAGAAAACTGCCTCAAAAAACATTAATTTTCGAGTATAAAATTTACTTTTTATCACACCATATTACTATATGCCCACTTAATCGGAAGGTACTAAAATTACCTTTCAACTTTGAGCCATTGGACTGATATTTCCCAAATATTTTGGCTGACAAGTCCAAATTGACATATAATAATAATATTAATCTGTAACAACGATACAAATACAAATTTTCTTCTTCGCGTGCTTTTTTATTCGCTAAAAAGAATATGCTGCTTTTAAAAAATCAATATAATAATAAATCATACTCCTAAGTAACTGGAAGTGCAAACAATAAGCTTAGCCTATCTAATGCAAAAAAAAGGTTGCTTTTTTTATAGTATTCAATATATTTTATTTCAAAATTCATGAAATTAACTTTCTAAACTACTATTTTTTTATTGCAGGCTTATCAAATCACTACACTTATTCGAGAATACTCTGAAGCTGCAAAGGACATAAAATAAATAAATCATATAACCACGAAAACAGAATTTATTTAAAATCATTTAAACCTTCTATTTCATCAGCTAGTAATTATTAAAAAAAAAAAATAGATAAATGCATATGTATGGTTTCGGTGCAACTATTTCTGAATAAATCATTTAAAATGTTTTTAAAATCACTATAATGTCAACATTTCTTGATCTTTACGTGTTACGCCCAAGAGAGTTATTCTGGGAGTCCAAAATTGAAATATTTGCTATCAGCTCACTCAAAACCAACTACTAAAACAATGCGATGGCCATGTCCGTCTGTCCGTATGAACGTCGAGATCTCATGAACTACAAAAGCTAGAAAGTTAAGATTAAGCATACAGAGAGACATAGACAAAACTGCCAAGTCCAAACTTTTGAAAAATGTTTTGATATTTTTTAAATTTTGCATTAGTCTTGCAAGTTTCTATCGATTTGCAGAATAACGTATTGCAACGCCCACTCTAACACTTTTGAAAATGCTGTTTATATTTTTTCACAGTTTTATTAGCCTTGTAAATTTTTCTCGATTTGCCAAAAATTTTTTGGCCACGCCCACAAACCGCCAAAAACTGTCAGTGTGAAAATTCCTCCTTTGCTCTTCCACCAGCTCAGATTGTCGGGGAATTCGACTATTGCGTTCTCTATTGTTGTATATAGGTCAGATGTAGCCCAAAGGTTTGCAACACCAAATGCAGTTGTCCAAACCAGCAGTCTAAAGGAATGAAACCAAAGCTGCTGAGGCGTTGAGTCAGCGGTCCCACGTCAGCTGCACAGCGGGCTTGCGACGGATGTAAAAGTACATGGTATATATTCTGCCCAGCCCTCTTAGAAAATATTTAAAAAGCTTTAGTTGGTTTATACAAGACCCGCAAAGAATACAAGCGGGTCCTGCCTATGAAACACAATAACGTGTGACAATAAAATAATAAAAGGAATAAATAATAAACAATAAAATAATAAAAGGAATAATAAATAGACAATAAAATAATAAAAAGAATAAATAATGAAATAATAAATAGTACATAATACCTAAATCTTAATACATCATACATAATAACCAGCCCTAGTTCGAATTCGAACAAGGCGCGCGCGCGCCCCCAAACGAGCCACGGACCACACTAAGCCAGAAAGCCAGCCACACTAAATCGGGTAAATCGATAGCACAAGCAATATCGATAGAGCCAACAAATCCCTATATAAAGCGGGCGGCTGGCCTCTGGGAAGTCAGTCAGTGTGCGGCAGCGAACGGATGGAAGTCATCAACCCAAACCGACCAGCCAGCTCTACAGCAGGATCTCCCAGTGGCAAATATAATAAACCAGGATAGTAAGTGTTCATTCCTATTGCCTCTGCTGACTTAAGGGTCCAACAACAGGGGATCCTTCAATAGCGCCACTGTCCTGAAACAAATAAATTTCCTGGACGACCCTGGCCGTCCCTGACTACCAGAGGCACGACAGAACGTCAGAGGTGGCCCGAACAGGCTTATAGTGGTGATTACAGGAAACCGACGCCGAGAGAGTGATGTCTAGTTGGGTATATATGGCAACAAAACCCGAACTAGCAGAATACGCAAGTGAATTCGGATTGGATTGGTCGGGAAAAAACGAGGCCTTACGAAGAACATTGGCGGCTCTTTCAAAGAGCACGGACCACTCAGAAACGATAAGAAGGATGCTGACACTGCTAGCGGACAAATACAAGAAAGAGAAAAGCCCCACCCGGATACCAGAAATCATAGTAACAGAGATAAGCTCGAGGATGGGCGACGAAAAGGAGACAAACATGGAGGAAAAGATGGAAACAGGAACAATCAATAGAGTGCGGAATTGGGGAATCAGATAACAAGGTACGACAAACCCGCTGGAATTCCTCGAGAAGATGGAACAATGGGCCACTGGATACGGACCTCGGCACAGAAAAACTCGACTGGGTGTACAAAAACTGTAGGAGCTAACTGAAACTGTACACAAGGAGAAACGGATTAACAACGCTAACAGAATTCGAGCAAACGGCAGAGTGCTGCCGAACTGGGTCGGGAAACGGAGGAGGCCTGAGCGAATAAAGCTGGCAACTCAGGCAAGGAGGATAGGTCCAGCGGCAGGCGAACACCTAATCTGCGATGGCTACCAGATAATAGCACGCTTCGGAATTGCGAATAGGAGCGCCAAAGGCATGGTAGACACCGGAGCATCAAAAAGCGCGATGAGTAGAAACCAGTTCCGAGATTTAAAGAACCAAGGAAGATGGAGCAGTGTGAGGGCAGAAATAGCGCTGGCGGACGGATCACGATAAAATGCGATTGGAGGGTTCTCAGCGAAAGTCGAGTTTGGAGGGCAATACAACATTCATGATCCTACCCAACGTAGAAGGAGGAATCCTCCTGGGAATGGATCTTCTGGCAGGGGCAGAGAGCGTGCTTAGGTGGGGCGGACTAGAGCTGGATAAAAGAAGGACCGGAGACGAAAGGATAAATGAGAAAGGAAACACAAGAGAGACGACAAAGCCAGGGGAACCGTCCGAGGAGGAGATCAATACATTCCTGGAGGAGAACAAGCCGATATTCGAGACAATGGAAGGAGTCAGTACCGCAGCAACGCACAAAATATACCTCAAAGACGACAAACCCATTAAACAGAGGTATTATCCGCGAAACCCAAAACAACAGGCTATAATTAACGAACAAGTAGACGAATTACTCAGCCTGGGTCTGATCCATACAGTGCATCAGTGGTGCTGGTAAGGAAAAAGAATAACGAATGGAGAATGTGCATCGACCACAGGCTATTGAACGACCGGACAGAGAAGGATGCATACCCGGTACCACGCAAGAACTTCATCCTCGACCAGCTAAGCGAAGCCAAATTTATAAGCACCATCGACTTAAAATTGGGCTACTGGCAAATCCCAGTGGAGAAGAAGAGTAGACAATATACGGCGTTTACGGTACCAGGGCGAGGACTTTTCCAATGGACAGTGTGCCATACGGACTGACCACAGCACCGGCGACGTTTCAAAGACCATTGGAAAACATTATCGGGCCAGAGATGGAGCCATTCGCCTTTGCTTATTTGAACGATATCATAGTGATCGGAAGAACCAAAAAAGATTGCAACAGGCGAACCTACGGATCAACCCGGATAAATGCAATTTTTTCCAAAAATACTAGGGACACGTGGTGAGCGACCAGGGCATCCGAACGGATCCCGAGAAGGTTGCAGCTATCAGAGATTTGCCAGCCCCAAAGAACACAAAGGAGGTACACAGCTTTCTCGGAATGGCATCGCGGTATAGGAGGTTCATACCAAAGTTCACGGAACAAGCAGGGGCGCTACAGAAAATAATCCGGAAGGACAAAAAATTCTAGTGGAACGACCGGCACCAGGAATCCTTCGACGGCTTGAAGAAAAGTTTGACAAAAGCACCAGTATAGGTATGCCCGGACTTCAACAAGCAATTCAAGTTGCAGACAGACGCCAGCGACGTGAGCATCGGATCCGTACTGACCCATGAAACGGAGGACGGGGAACATGTGATATCATTCGGAAGCTGGTCATTGAAGGCAGAGCAAAATTATAGCGCGACGGAAAAGGAATGTCTGGCAATCCATTGGGGTATCTGAAAGTTTAAAATGTACCTGGAGAGTTATAAAGTCATAGTGGTCACAGATCATATGGCGCTTAGGTGGTTAAACTCAATCAAGAGCCCGGCAGGACGGATAGCACTGGGACTTCAGCCATACCAATTCAAAGTGCAATACCGAAAAGGTAAACTGAATTTAGTAGCAGACACACTATCAAGAGCCCCGCCAGTGGAACTAAAGGTGATCAAAAGCACGGAAAGCTGGTCAGAGTCTGCGCTGCATTTCGCAAGCCGAACGTCATGTACATGAATTCGAATAACCCAAAAGGCGTGATAATGGCTATTTTGGGAATATCTTGCGGATCGACAGGGATCTGGGGTTATGCTTTTTGCAGGTCGATTTTAGAAAATATATTCTTACCGTATAGAATGCTCGTTACATCCAGTATGTACGGAATCGGATATCGATCAGGCACTGTTACGTTGTTTAGAGCTCGGTAGTCTCCGTTCGCTTTCTTTACCATGTGTAAAGGGCTTGACCAGTTGCTCTTTAAGGGACGACATATATTCCATTATCCAAAAGATAGGAAAACTCGCTCTGCGCTGCTTTGAGTTTGTCTGGTGCCAGTCGTCGGCGAGATCTCGATATTCGTGAAGTAGTTTGGCGTATTTATTGCACGCATCATAGGATAAAAATCCGAGCTATTTTATGCGGAGGCGTGCCACAGGTCGATTCAGATAGCGTTGCTCGATCGATAAGTTTACGTCGCCTAATGTCAACGAGCAAGTCGAAGTATTGAAGAAAATCGGATCCAATGATAGCGCAATTGACGTTAGCTACCACGAAAGTCCAAACCAAATTTCGCCTTAGTCCGATTGATATTGTTATGCGCTTTTCTCGATAGGTTTGTATTTTTGAGCCACTGGCTGCCAAAAGAAGCTTTGGAGTAGGTATTGGTTTCGCATTTTTACAGGGTGGCAACACTGAAATGTCGGTGCTGGTGTCGATAAGAAAGTTTATTTTGGAAAAGCTGCCGCTGATGCTGAGGCGGGCAATTGTGCAGTGGCCCTCTTCGAATTTGCCTCCCGAATCCGAAGACTGCGTTAGTTTTTTGTTTGTGACGAAAAAGAGCATGGTTGGCGGCATTTCTGGGCGTCGCTACCGAATATTCTGTGGTACCAACACATGCTTGAGGTTTGACCAGCGTCATGGGTTGTGGTGCTGCGCCTTGTTGATGTGAACCGACTGTTCTTGCGAGAACTGTTTTTGAGCAGGGCGTTTACCTGTTGCTCGATGCGTTCTAAACGGTCGTCAACATCAGTGTTGCGGTGTGGCAAAGACTTAGAACTGTAGTCAACCGTGCGTACATTGTGAAAATCGCCAACATCTACTACTTTATCTGCCAACTTAGGCAAGTCTGATAAGCTGGCGTCCGATACCTGCAAGATAGTTTGCACTTGTGTTGGTAAGCGCTGCATCCAAAGTGCTTTTAAGAAGCTTACTTAACTTTATTTGCGGCGAGCGAGCTTAACTCATTAAGCAATTGTGAAGGACGCTTATCGCCAAGGTCGGTCTCCGAACTTAACTTCTGGATTTTCTTCTGTTCGCTTTCACAGAAGCGTTCCAGAATGTAAGATTTTAAATTTTCGTATTTGTCTACGCTTGGCTGGTTGACGACTGCGTCGGAAATTCGCGCCAAAACTGGTGCTTCGATTGATGGCAGAACTGTGTTGAACTTTGTGTCGTCAGAAGTTATTCCCGCCAAAATAAATTGGGCTTCGATTTGAGACAACCGTAATTCGGGGTACTCGGTCCAAAACGATGGTATTTTTACAGCCACGCGGCTGAGCAGCGTCGGGAACACGAGCAACGGGATCGTAAAAAAACGTCGGCGTCGTCTTCCATGGCGTCGTTGGTTGCCAAAATTTATGCAGATTTTCGAGTCTATGTATATAGTGAATCACGTCGGGGTTACCAATTTAATGTGTGGTGATGATAGATTCGCCTAGAGAAGGCCTCTCGCGATCTCGATACTCGGGTAAGCTATCGAGATCGATCACAATATTGTAAGCTGCTGAGAGTTGCCACAATACAGTATGGACATACAAAAGAAAAAGTTGAGAAATTTAAAAAAAAAAATTTAATTGTCTAAGGAAGAATAGAAATGCAAGTGGAAAGAATAAATACACATGCGTTAATATTAGTTGACACTTTCAACCATGTTTTATGAAAACAAAAGAGAACTAGATAACAAGCGATAGTCTCGAAACTCTTAATAATGTTAAGAGAAAAGTTATTACATTTATAATATAGTTTAGACGTAGGGATACCAACCATAAAAGTTTTGGCGAACTGCCTACTTAAAACTGTGAGGTAAAAGTGTGCCTGAAAAATTACCACTGATGTCCTTATGTTAAGGGGGTAACTACCTTTAGATTGCAGTCGCTTTGTGGGAAAATAAGGACAGTTCTTTTTAAATCCGTATAATATTTATTTAGAGTGATGCCTGAGGTAATAAAAAAAACCTTTATACAAATGTGGAAATTATAATTATACCAATTTTTTAAGGATCTTTTAAGTCAAATTGCCGCTGACATCGTAGATTTTTTACGTAATGCTGGCCGCAATTTTAATCTGAAATCAGACTAAAACCAACAAACCAAACATTTTCTTACTAGGGAGGATTTTTTGTTGTCGATTAAGTAAACTGTTTTCAAAACAGGCTCGGAAAAAAAAATCCAAAAATGTTCACAAAAAATTTTGGTGTAATTGCTGTCAAAAAGGGTCTCAAAATGTTTGGTTTCTAAAAACTATATTGAACAATTTTGTGTGCTCTTTAAAATGAATGCTACATGATGAAAATCGGATCAATAGATTTTTTATTATAACATACACAAAACATGGTTTCCTGCTGAACACGGCAATTCTCTAAGTACAAATGCAATAGTTACACGTCACAATAGCAAATTCATGTGGAGAGGCAAATATCAAATAATATTATTAATAACGGCAATGACTACAGCGCCAATGAAAGCGTTGGAGGACAACAAATACAAATTTGTTTAATTTAATTTAAGGAGCAGGCATATAATTTTGACAAGAAAATAGTGATAACTTCCATAGCAACAAACTGCTTGTCTAATAGTATTCAACCTTAGCTTAAATTTGAGCTAAATAAACGATGTAGTTTGTATTCAGCTATGCTTGGCCTAGAAACATAATCTGTATCAGCAAGAAATTTGTAAAAAAATCGTCACAGAAACGGAGCTTTCGCCATATTATTCCATAAATTACCCGAAAAATGTTCCCTACCAAGAATTGATGACAGATACACCCAGACAGTGCAAGACATTTTGGTACATTTCGCAATGTCTGTAGAAAAAGATCTCGGACAGACTAGAATCACGGGGCTGCACCACCTGGTTTCTTCATGTTGCAAGTGAGGCTGAATTGATAGCGATGTGCCAACTGCCCAAGGACTTTTCATGGTAACTTAAATGAAAAGTAGTTTAAGGTAAATATTAAAACAAATATTTCGGCTGCTCAGATTTTTACATTTTTCTCGAAGATTTATAGAAATAGGGGAACAAAATTAGATGAAAAACATTTAAAAAATGATTTGAAAGGGTGGGCGTCACAGTTCTGGGCGTCCTCTTTGATCAGCTTGAATTAAAATTCTTGCTACTTTTTTTATATGCTATTATTAATATGCTATTTATGAACTTTTGCGCACTCTTTGAACGGTGCTGATAAAAGAGTACTGAGGAACACGAAGGAACATTTCGTCAAAATAATTGTGCCTACCAGTGTAAGTTAACAACTAAGGGAGCGCTCAATATATTTGAGTCAGCAGCAATATAGTTTACGTTCATAATGCCCTAGCAACTAACTAGCTTTATACAAACAGTGCTAATACGCCCCAACTGAGTTGAGCGCTCCGCGCTAAGAACGGTCAGCAGCGGCAATCGGACACCCAGTAACCGGGGTACCGAATTGCGCTGCATAAATGCTGAGTCTGCTTGCCGACCATGGGTTTATGGCGTGATGTATTGGAGCTAGACCGTCTGTCCGTCTGTCCGTATGAACGTCGAGATCTCATGAACTACAAAAGCTAGAAAGTTAAGATAAGGCATACAGAGAGACATAGACAAAACTGCCAAGTCCAAACTTTTGAAAAATGTTTTAATATTTTTTAAATTTTTCATTAGTCTTGCAAGTTTCTTTCGATTTGCAGAATAACGTATTGCAACGCCCACTCTAACACTTTTGAAAATGCTGTTTATATTTTTTCACAGTTTTAATAGCCTTGTAGATTTTTCTTGATTTGCCAAAAATTTTTTGGCCACGCCCACAAACCGCCAAAAACTGTCAGTGTGAAAATTCCTCCTTTGCTCTTCCACCAGCTCAGATAGTCATATAGGTCAGATGTAGCCCAAAGGTTTGCAACACCAAATGCAGTTGTCCAAATCAGCAGTCTAAAGGAATTAAACCAAAGCTGCTGAGGCGTTGAGTCAGCGGTCCCACGTCAGCTGCACAGCGGGCTTGCGACGGATGCAAAAGTACATGGTATATATTCTGCCCAGCCCTCTTAGAAAATATTTAAAAAGCTTTAGTTGGTTTATACAAGACCCGCAAAGAATACAAGCGGGGCCTGCCTATGAAACACAATAACGTGTGACAATAAAATAATAAAAGGAATAAATAATAAACAATAAAATAATAAAAGGAATAATAAATAAACAATAAAATAATAAAAGAAATAAATAATGAAATAATAAATAGTACATAATACCTAATACTTAATACATCATACATAATAACCAGCCCTAGTTCGAATTCGAACAAGGCGCGCGCGCGCCCCCAAACGAGCCACGGACCACACTAAACCAGAAAGCCAGCCACACTAAATCGGGTAAATCGGTAGCACAAGCAAAATCGATAGAGCCAACAAATCCCTATATAAAGCGGGCGGCTGGCCTCTGGGAAGTCAGTCAGTGTTCGGCAGCGAACGGATGGAAGTCATCAACCAAAACCGACCAGCCAGCTCTACAGCAGGATCTCCCAGGGGCAAATATAATAAACCAGGATATGGCAACAAAACCCGAACTAGCAGAATACGCAAGAGAATTCGGATTGGATTGGTCGAGA
Source organism: Drosophila yakuba (assembly GCF_016746365.2). Taxonomy (NCBI): domain Eukaryota; kingdom Metazoa; phylum Arthropoda; class Insecta; order Diptera; family Drosophilidae; genus Drosophila; species Drosophila yakuba. The sequence continues at coordinate 307,358 of NW_025048821.1, read as the reverse complement.
AAAAACGAGGACTTACGAAGAACATTGGCGGCACTTTCAAAGAGCACGGACCACTCAGAAACGATAAGAAGAAAGCTGACACTGCTAGCGGACAAATACAAGAAAGAGAAAAGCCGACGAAAAGGAGACAAAAATGGAGGCAATTGTGCAGTGGCCCTCATCGAATTTGCCTCCCGAATCCGAAGACTGCGTTAGTTTTTTGTTTGTGACGAAAAAGAGCATGGTTGGCGGCATTTCTGGGCGTCGCTACCGAATTTTCTGTGGTTGGTACCACATGCTTGAGGTGTGACCAGCGTCTTGGGTTGTGGCGCTGCGCCTTGTTGATGTGAACCGACTGTTCTTGCGAGAACTGTTTTTGAGCAGGGCGTTTACCTGTTGCTCGATGCGTTCTAAACGGTCGTCAACATCAGTGTTGCGGTGTGGCAAAGACTTAGAACTGTAGTCAACCGTGCGTACATTGTGAAAATCGCCAACATCTACTACTTTATCTGCCAACTTAGGCAAGTCTGATAAGCTGGCGTCCGATACCTGCAAGATAGTTTGCACTTGTGTTGGTAAGCGCTGCATCCAAAGTGCTTTTAAGAAGCTTACTTAACTTTATTTGCGGCGAGCGAGCTTAACTCATTAAGCAATTGTGAAGGACGCTTATCGCCAAGGTCGGTCTCCGAACTTAAATTCTGGATTTTCTTCTGTTCGCTTTCACAGAAGCGTTCCAGAATGCAAGATTTTAAATTTTCGTATTTGTCTACGCTTGGCTGGTTGACGACTGCGTCGGAAATTCACGCCAAAACTGGTGCTCCGATTGATGTCAGAACTGTGTTGAACTTTGTGTCGTCAGAAGTTATTCCCGCCAAAATAAATTGGGCTTCGATTTGAGACAACCATAATTCGGGGTACTCGGTCCAAAACGATGGTATTTTTACAGCCACGCGGCTGAGCAGCGTCGGGAACACGAGCAACGGGATCGTAAAAAAACGTCGGCGTCGTCTTCCATGGCGTCGTTGGTTGCCAAAATTTATGCAGATTTTCGAGTCTATGTATATAGTGAATCACGTCGGGGTCACCAATTTAATGTGTAGTGATGATAGATTCGCCTAGAGAAGGCCTCTCGCGATCTCGATACTCGGGTACTCGAGATCGATCACACTATTGTAAGTTGCTGAGAGTTGCCACAATACAGTATGGACCTACAAAAGAAAAAGTTGAGAAATTTAAAAAAAAAAATTTAATCGTCTAAGAAAGAATAGAAATGCAAGTGGAAAGAATAAATACACATGCGTTAATATTAGTTTACACTTTCAACCATGTTTCATGAAAACAAAAGAGAACTAGATAACAAGCGGTAGTCTCTAAACTCTTATTAATGTTAAGAGAAAAGTTATTACATTTAAAATATAGTTTAGACGTAGGGATACCAACCATAAAAGTTTTGGCGAACTGCCTACTTAAAACTGTGAGGTAAAAGTGTGCCTGAAAAATTACCACTGATGTCCTTATGTTAAGGGGGTAACTACCTTTAGATTGCAGTCGCTTTGTGGGAAAATACTTTTTAAATCCGTATAATATTTATTTAGAGTGATGCCTGAGGTAATAAAAAAAACCTTTATACAAATGTGGAAACAATAATTATACCAATTTTTAAGGATCTTTTAAGTCAATTTGCCGCTGACATCGTAGATTTTTTACGTAATGCTGGCCGCAATTTTAATCTGAAATCAGACTAAAACCAACAAACCAAACATTTTCTTACTAGGGAGGATTTTTTGTTGTCGATTAAGTAAACTGTTTTCAAAGCAGGCTCGGAAAAAATAAATCCAAAAATGTTCACAAAAAATTTTGGTGTAATTGCTGTCAAAAAGGGTCTCAAAATGTTTGGTTTCTAAAAACAATTTTGTGTGCTCTTTAAAATAAATGCTACATGATGAAAATCGGATCAATAGATTTTTTATTATAACATACACAAAACATGGTTTCCTGCTGAACACGGCAATTTTCTAAGTACAAATGCAATAGTTACACGTCACAATAGCAAATTCATGTGGAGAGACAAATATCAAATAATATTATTAATAACGGCAATGACTACAGCGCCAATGAAAGCGTTGGAGGACAACAATTACAAATTACTGCAGCCCAAATATATTTGTTTAATTTAATTTAAGGAGCAGGCATATAATTTTGACAAGAAAATAGTAATAACTTAAGCAACAAACTGCTTGTCTAACAGTATTCAACCTTAGCTTAAATTTTAGCTAAATAAGCGATGTAGTTTGTATTCAGCTATGCTTGGCCTAGGAACATAATCTGTATCAGCAAGAAATTTGTATAAAAATCGTCACAGAAACGGAGCTTTCGCCATATTATTCCATAAATTACCCGAAAAATGTTCCCTACCAAGAATTGATGACAGATACACCCAGACAGTGCAAGACATTTTGGTACATTTCGCAATGTCTGTAGAAAAAGGTCTCGGACAGACTAGAATCACGGGGCTGCACCACCTGGTTTCTTCATGTTGCAAGTGCGGCTGAATTGATAGCGATGTGCCAACTGCCCAAGACTTTTCATGGTAACTTAAATGAAAAGTAGTTTTAGGTAAATATTAAAACAAATATTTCGGCTGCTCAGATTTTTACATTTTTCTCGAAGATTTATAGAAATAGGGGAACAAAATTAGATGAAAAACATTTAAAAAATGATTTGAAAGGGTGGGCGTTACAGTTCTGGGCGTCCTCTTTGATCAGCTTGAATTAAAATTCTGGCTACTTTTTTTATATGCTATTATTAATATGCTATTTATGAACTTTTGCGCACTCTTTGAACGGTGCTGATAAAAGAGTACTGAGGAACACGAAGGAACATTTCGTCAAAATAATTGTGCCTACCAGTGTAAGTTAACAACTAAGGGAGCGCTCAATATATTTAAGTCAGCAGCAAAATAGTTTACGTTCATAATGCCCTAGCAACTAACTAGCTTTATACAAACAGTGCTAATACGCCCCAACTGAGTTGAGCGCTCCGCGCTAAGAACGGTCAGCAGCGGCAATCGGACACCCAGTAACCGGGGTACCGAATTGCGCTGCATAAATGCTGAGTCTGCTTGCCGACCATGGGTTTATGGCGTGATGTTTCGGAGCTAGACTATATTTTCTCGATTTTTTGTATTCAGTTGTAAGCTAGCACTTTAACAATAAAGAACAGCTACTCCGGCACTTGGCCGTAAAATACCATTTGTTTATATTAAACATTCTCGCTGAGCCAAAAGGCCAGCGATCGACCAAGGGGGTAAGGTCACGCCCTCCATCATAATCTCCGTAAGAAGTCATCACTCTCTGGCTTAGCAGCCGGACACACCGAGGACTCAGGAAGAAGACCTTCCCAGCGTCTGGAGTTGCAGAAGACATCCGGGCTGGGGGAATAAGCTAATTTGTATGCCTGTAACTTGACTTAGCTGCTATGAGCTGAAGCCGCACAGTGGCGCAAAAGATACAGATACTATACAAAAATCAAATTTTTGATGACAACGGATCGCTGCATTCGACAGGTAAAAGTTCAAAAGGGTTGAATCCATACCTGTTTTACCGAAGTACTAATTTTCACATATTTTTCAACTTTGATGGAAAAAAGAAGCGATCTTACACCGACTTATGGGTTTGGCGTATGAGGTGTTGTTCTTGAATATGTTCTTTATCATATTCAAAAGAGATCGGGTCCCCCGACGTCCCACCCCAAATTTCCAAGGCAAAAGATACTTTCAACTCAGCGTAAAAAACGCGCGGCTTAGAGCAAATTGTGCTGTGGCGGGCATACATTTTTTCCTGGAGCTGGACGACAAAACTATTTCGGACGGAAATATGTTCATGGCGTCCGTTGTCCCCCTTGGACTCAGAAGTGACGGTTCTGACTACTGGAAATATCCTCGGCCATCTTCGGTGCATTACTGGCGCTCCATCTTTTTCAAGTATGCAAAACAAACCCGAACATTGATTAAGGATACTGTGACTGACATTGAGGGAAAAATTTCTGAAATAAACCCGATGGAATATAGGACTAGGAAAGGAAGGACCATCAAGGTACAATATGAATTTCCCTCACAATGGTTGATGGAAAAGTTCTTAATGTACTGACGGACACTAAGTCAACATGGAAGTGAGCCATCTGCCATAAAAAGAAAAATGATTTCAAAAGCGTGGACGACTCAATCAAGGATGATCATAACTTGCAGCACGGTATTTCGCCCTTGCATTGCAGGCTACGGACTTTGGAGTTCATTTTAAACTGGCGTACTAGCTTCCAAGAACTAATGAACATTTTAATGAGGGCATCATATCAAAGGAGAAAAAAGCGATCAGGAAGCAAAAAGATACAGGACGAATTTAAAGAACAGCTAGTACTAAAGGTAGACTGCCCAAAACTTTACGGGAATACCAACGATGGGAATACCTCCAAGGCATTTTATCACCATCACAAGGAAGTTGCTGAAATTATTGAAGTATGCCAACCCATAATTGAAAGATTAGGAGTGATCCATTTCTGTAGTAGCCCTGAGGTAGGTGTTCACTAGGACGCAGAAGACCCTCTAGCGTATAGACGGATCGGTGTTCGTGCACTTCTTGCATTTTGCATTTGAACGCAGTAAATTGCAGAGAAAGCGTGAATGCTGAAGAATTCGGAAAATATGCTGAGGGGACATCACACCTGCTGGAGGCTACCTATCCCGATAAGAAGATGACGCCCACGGTTCACAATATGCTTGCCCACGGAAAGGATCTAATCGAGTACCAAAGTTTGCCAATTGGTGAATTATCCGAGGAAGCCCAAGAAGCCAAGAACAAGGAATACAAGAAATTCAGGTACTCCAACACCATTAAAATTTCAAGGACGAAACCAAGTGCGGATCTATTTTGTATGTTGGCGGCATCTTCTAATCTTTTTCTGGCTTCGTTAAGAGGCACTAGATATAATACTAAATATGTAAATTATAGTTATGGTCCAGATTGTTCTGTTTTATTAAATATTGTAGAATAAGATGCATTATTTGTAAAAAAAAAAGGTAAAAATAGATAAAAAATTGACAAAATAAAAAGTGTTTTTTTTAAATTTTTTTATTTTGTATTTTTAAAATATTAAATATGTACCATATAAGCATTTTCAGAGAAAACAAATGAATTTGTCGAAACTGGATAAAAATTGAGAACACTGCCTCAAAAAACATTAATTTTCGAGTATAAAATTTACTTTTTATCACACCATAAAACTATATGCCCACTTAATCGGAAGGTACTAAAATTACCTTTCAACTGTGAGCCATTGGACTGATATTTCCCAAATATTTTGGCTGACAAGTCCAAATTGACATATAATAATAATATTAATCTGTAACAACGATACAAATACAAATTTTCTTCTTCGCGTGCTTTTTTATTCGCTAAAAAGAATATGCTGCTTTTAAAAAATCAATATAATAATAAATCATACTCCTAAGTAACTGGAAGTGCAAACAATAAGCTTAGCCTATCTAATGCAAAAAAAAGGTTGCTTTTTTTATAGTATTCAATATATTTTATTTCAAAATTCATGAAATTAACTTTCTAAACTACTATTTTTTTATTGCAGGCTTATCAAATCACTACACTTATTCGAGAATACTCTGAAGCTGCAAAGGACATAAAATAAATAAATCATATAACCACGAAAACAGAATTTATTTAAAATCATTTAAACCTTCTATTTCATCAGCTAGTAATTATTAAAAAAAAATAGATAAATGCATATGTATGGTTTCGGTGCAACTATTTCTGAATAAATCATTTAAAATGTTTTTAAAATCACTATAATGTCAACATTTCTTGATCTTTACGTGTTACGCCCAAGAGAGTTATTCTGGGAGTCCAAAATTGGAATATTTGCTATCAGCTCACTCAAAACCAACTACTAAAACAATGCGATGGCCATGTCCGTCTGTCCGTATGAACGTCGAGATCTCATGAACTACAAAAGCTAGAAAGTTAAGATTAAGCATACAGAGAGACATAGACAAAACTGCCAAGTCCAAACTTTTGAAAAATGTTTTGATATTTTTTAAATTTTGCATTAGTCTTGCAAGTTTCTATCGATTTGCAGAATAACGTATTGCAACGCCCACTCTAACACTTTTGAAAATGCTGTTTATATTTTTTCACAGTTTTATTAGCCTTGTAAATTTTTCTCGATTTGCCAAAAATTTTTTGGCCACGCCCACAAACCGCCAAAAACTGTCAGTGTGAAAATTCCTCCTTTGCTCTTCCACCAGCTCAGATTGTCGGGGAATTCGACTATTGCGTTCTCTATTGTTGTATATAGGTCAGATGTAGCCCAAAGGTTTGCAACACCAAATGCAGTTGTCCAAATCAGCAGTCTAAAGGAATGAAACCAAAGCTGCTGAGGCGTTGAGTCAGCGGTCCCACGTCAGCTGCACAGCGGGCTTGCGACGGATGCAAAAGTACATGGTATATATTCTGCCCAGCCCTCTTAGAAAATATTTAAAAAGCTTTAGTTGGTTTATACAAGACCCGCAAAGAATACAAACGGGTCCTGCCTATGAAACACAATAACGTGTGACAATAAAATATTAAAAGGAATAAATAATAAACAATAAAATAATAAAGGGAATAATAAATAAACAATAAAATAATAAAAGGAATAAATAATGAAATAAAAAAATAGTACATAATACCTAATACTTAATACATCATACATAATAACCAGCACTAGTTTGAATTCGAACAAGGCGCGCGCGCGCCCCCAAACGAGCCACGGACCACACTAAACCAGAAAGCCAGCCACACTAAATCGGGTAAATCGATAGCACAAGAAAAATCGATAGAGCAAATCCCTATATAAAGCGGGCGGCTGGCCTCTGGGAAGTCAGTCAGTGTTCGGCAGCGAACGGATGGAAGTCATCAACCAAAACCGACCAGCCAGCTCTACAGCAGGATCTCCCAGTGGCAAATATAATAAACCAGGATAGTAAGTGTTCATTCCTATTGCCTCTGCTGACTTAAGGGTCCAACAACAGGGGATCCTTCAATAGCACCACTGTCCTGAAACAAATAAATTTCCTGGACGACCCTGGCCGTCCCTGACTACCAGAAGCACGACAGAACGTCAGAGGTGGCCCGAACAGGCTTATAGTGGTGATTACAACCGACACCGAGAGAGTGATGTCTAGTTGGGTATATATGGCAACAAAACCCGAACTAGCAGAATACGCAAGTGAATTCGGATTGGATTGGTCGGGGAAAAACGAGGACTTACGAAGAACATTGGCGGCTCTTTCAAAGAGCACGGACCACTCAGAAACGATAAGACGGAAGCTG